>NC_134519.1:417500-512500 GCF_027942865.1 Odontesthes bonariensis
GCCGTTGATCTCACAGATGACTCCTCGGCTCAGCATCTTGAACAGAATCATTCGGGTCCGTGGATCCAGAACCTGCACCAGAACAAACCATCAGGTACTTATTGATCATCCGTTTCCTCACTTCCTTTCAGGCCCTTTCAACATAAAAGCATCTACATGTCCAACTCACCTGTTCAACGGTGGCTCGGTCTGATTTGTCCTTCACCCTGTACCTGTGGAGAGCAGCCAATCACAGCGAGAGTCACAGCGAGTCACATGACCTGTGATGTCAACAGCATAAGTTCAGCTTACGTGTCGGCGTCTCTCTGCTTCTGCATCACCGTCACTTTATTGATCACAGAGTCAGCGTAGTCCAGTTTATCTGCAACAACAGAGAAGCTGATTGATCAGCCTGATGGGTCATCGATAGGGACGGGAATCCAAAACCGGTTCTTGTTGAGAACCGGTTCCCAGTGTTTCAATTCCTTGGAATCGTTTGGCGATTTTGCAAACGATTCCCTTATCGATTCCAGTGGGCGCGAATGACGTCACCACGCAGCGTTGCGTGGCGAGTCCAGCGCAGCCAGCAGCCAACAGTAAACATGGCGCCCAAGCGGTACAAACGCTCGAAAGTTTGGTTACACATCCCTAAAAAAGACGACAACAGGGCAACTTGCAAAGTGAATATTTCACCAAAGGGAGGAAATACTACCAACATGCAATAACTATGAATGAATGTCGCGTTTTCGATCCGCTCCGGACTAACGTTGGTGAATCTGAACCCAGCAGCGTTAGCAACGTTAGCATGTCCTCGGCTAACACTGCAGGTAACTAACTAACAAACACTGCCTATCATGTTAGCACCATTTGGCTCATTGTAAAACTAGCTGTTAGTAACGTTAGCAACGTTAGCATGTCCTCGGCTAACACTGCAGGTAACTAACTAACTAACACTGCCTATCATGTTAGCGCCATTTGCCTGATTGTAAAAGCTGCTGTTAGTAACGGTTAAGGTTAAATGAATGCCTTCTCAGGCATTACATTTAGATGAAATCATGAGAGACAGAGCCTGACTGGCTCAGAGCCAGAGGCTGGTGGTACTACCCCCAGTTCACCTCTACCTCCAGCTTCTCCTTTCACCAGAGCAGGAAGAGTTAAATTACCCAGGCCAGGATAGACCAATGTGGACCTCACCGTTGTTGGGTTTGTGAGGTCATGACTCGTGTTACTTCTAAACTAAACAGAGTTGATGCTAATCGACCGGTTTGTTGTCCTTTTTCTCCAAATGAGAATCGATAAGGGAACCGACAAAGAACCGAATCGTTAAGCAGAATCGAAAATGGAATTGGAATCGTAAAAATCTTATCGATTCCCATCCCTGGTCACTGATCAGACTCGGTCCAGGATAAATATCCCCATCAGAGTTCAGCAGCGAGGACGCCTCTCACATCTGACACCATCCAGTCAAACGGCACCTCCAGCATCAGCTGACTGCTGATGGAGGCGGGGCCTAAATGCTACGCCTGTGTGTGCGTTACCCAGGTTGATCTTGCGTTCGTATTTCCTCAGAGCTTTATCGGACGGAGTCGAAGAAGACAGCGACTTCGTGGAAGGATTCTGTCTGTTGGCCTGAAAACACAAACAAACCCGAGCCAATCAGAATCAGACTGATACACAACATGCTCATCAATAAGTTCTGATCGGTTCTGATCGGTTCTGACCTGACAGCTCAGACCGGCCCGGTTGTATCTCTTGGTCAGATCTGCAGCTGAGCTCCAGGCCCACTCATCGTCCTCCTCGTCCTCCTCGTCCTCCTCCTCCTCTTCCTCACTGTCGACCTGCCGCTCCGATGGCGGCTGCAGGGTGACCTCAGTCATGTGACTCTGCAGAACCGACACCTCGGATTGGTTGCTGCAGATCAAAACACGAACATCACAATTAAAGAAGAGAAGAAGAACGGGTCCAGCAGCTCCGTCTGTGCCCCCCTCAGGCAGAGGCTGCTTCACCCAGAGGCAGCTTCACCCAGAGGCAGCTTCACCCAGAGGCTGCTTCACCCAGAGGCTGCTTCACCCAGAGGCTGCTTCACCCAGAGGCAGCATCACCCAGAGGCTGCTTCACCCAGAGGCTGCTTCACCCAGAGGCTGCTTCACTCAGAGGCAGCTTCACTCAGAGGCAGCTTCACCCAGAGGCTGCTTCACCCAGAGGCAGCTTCACCCAGAGGCTGCTTCACCCAGAGGCTGCTTCAGGCAGAGGCTGCTTCACCCAGAGGCTGCTTCACCCAGAGGCTGCTTCACTCAGAGGCAGCTTCACCCAGAGGCAGCTTCATCCAGAGGCAGCTTCATCCAGAGGCAGCTTCACCCAGAGGCAGCTTCACCCAGAGGCTGCTTCAGGCAGAGGCTGCTTCACCCAGAGGCTGCTTCACCCAGAGGCAGCTTCATCCAGAGGCAGCTTCACCCAGAGGCTGCTTCACCCAGAGGCTGCTTCACCCAGAGGCAGCTTCACCCAGAGGCAGTTTCACCCAGAGGCAGCTTCATCCAGAGGCAGCTTCACCCAGAGGCTGCTTCACCCAGAGGCAGCTTCACCCAGAGGCAGCTTCACCCAGAGGCAGCTTCACTCAGAGGCAGCTTCACCCAGAGGCAGCTTCATCCAGAGGCTGCTTCAGGCAGTGGTAGCTTCACCCAGAGGCTGCTTCACCCAGAGGCAGCTTCACCCAGAGGCTGCTTCACCCAGAGGCAGCTTCATCCAGAGGCAGCTTCACCCAGAGGCAGCTTCATCCAGAGGCAGCTTCAGGCAGAGGCTGCTTCACCCAGAGGCAGCTTCACCCAGAGGCAGCTTCAGGCTGAGGCTGCTTCACCCAGAGGCAGCTTCACCCAGAGGCAGCTTCATCCAGAGGCTGCTTCACCCAGAGGCAGCTTCACCCAGAGGCAGCTTAACTCAGAGGCAGCTTCACCCAGAGGCAGCATCACCCAGAGGCTGCTTCACCCAGAGGCAGCTTCACCCAGAGGCAGCTTCACCCAGAGGCAGCTTCACCCAGAGGCTGCTTCACCCAGAGGCTGCTTCACCCAGAGGCAGCTTCACCCAGAGGCTGCTTCACTCAGAGGCAGCTTCACCCAGAGGCAGCTTCACTCAGAGGCAGCTTCACCCAGAGGCAGCTTCATCCAGAGGCTGCTTCAGGCAGTGGTAGCTTCACCCAGAGGCTGCTTCACCCAGAGGCAGCTTCACCCAGAGGCAGCTTCACTCAGAGGCAGCTTCACCCAGAGGCAGCTTCATCCAGAGGCTGCTTCACCCAGAGGCTGCTTCACCCAGAGGCAGCTTCACCCAGAGGCAGCTTCACCCAGAGGCTGCTTCACCCAGAGGCTGCTTCACCCAGAGGCAGCTTCACTCAGAGGCAGCTTCACCCAGAGGCAGCTTCATCCAGAGGCTGCTTCAGGCAGTGGCAGCTTCACCCAGAGGCAGCTTCACCCAGAGGCTGCTTCACCCAGAGGCTGCTTCATCCAGAGGCAGCTTCAGGCAGAGGCTGCTTCACCCAGAGGCAGCTTCACCCAGAGGCAGCTTCACCCAGAGGCAGCTTCACTCAGAGGCTGCTTCACCCAGAGGCTGCTTCACCCAGAGGCAGCTTCACCCAGAGGCTGCTTCACCCAGAGGCTGCTTCACCCAGAGGCTGCTTCACCCAGAGGCAGCTTCACCCAGAGGCAGCTTCACCCAGAGGCTGCTTCACCCAGAGGCTGCTTCACTCAGAGGCAGCTTCACCCAGAGGCAGCATCACCCAGAGGCTGCTTCACCCAGAGGCAGCTTCACTCAGAGGCAGCTTCACCCAGAGGCAGCTTCATCCAGAGGCTGCTTCAGGCAGTGGTAGCTTCACCCAGAGGCTGCTTCACCCAGAGGCAGCTTCACCCATAGGCAGCTTCACCCAGAGGCAGCTTCACCCAGAGGCTGCTTCACTCAGAGGCAGCTTCACCCAGAGGCAGCTTCACCCAGAGGCAGCTTCATCCAGAGGCTGCTTCACCCAGAGGCTGCTTCACCCAGAGGCTGCTTCACCCAGAGGCAGCTTCACCCAGAGGCAGCTTCAGGCAGAGGCTGCTTCACCCAGAGGCAGCTTCACCCAGAGGCAGCTTCACCCAGAGGCAGCTTCACTCAGAGGCAGCTTCATCCAGAGGCTGCTTCAGGCAGTGGTAGCTTCACCCAGAGGCTGCTTCACCCAGAGGCTGCTTCACCCAGAGGCAGCTTCAGGCAGAGGCTGCTTCAGGCAGAGGCAGCTTCACCCAGAGGCTGCTTCACCCAGAGGCTGCTTCACCCAGAGGCAGCTTCACCCAGAGGCTGCTTCACCCAGAGGCAGCTTCACCCAGAGGCTGCTTCACCCAGAGGCAGCTTCAGGCAGAGGCTGCTTCAGGCAGAGGCAGCTTCACCCAGAGGCAGCTTCACCCAGAGGCAGCTTCACTCAGAGGCAGCTTCACTCAGAGGCTGCTTCATCCAGAGGCAGCTTCACCCAGAGGCTGCTTCACCCAGAGGCTGCTTCATCCAGAGGCAGCTTCACTCAGAGGCTGCTTCACCCAGAGGCAGCATCACCCAGAGGCTGCTTCACCCAGAGGCAGCTTCACCCAGAGGCAGCTTCACTCAGAGGCAGCTTCACTCAGAGGCTGCTTCACCCAGAGGCAGCTTCACCCAGAGGCAGCTTCACCCAGAGGCTGCTTCACTCAGAGGCAGCTTCACCCAGAGGCTGCTTCACTCAGAGGCAGCTTCACCCAGAGGCAGCTTCACTCAGAGGCAGCTTCACCCAGAGGCAGCTTCATCCAGAGGCTGCTTCAGGCAGTGGTAGCTTCACCCAGAGGCTGCTTCACCCAGAGGCAGCTTCACCCATAGGCAGCTTCACCCAGAGGCAGCTTCACCCACAGGCTGCTTCACTCAGAGGCAGCTTCACCCAGAGGCAGCTTCACTCAGAGGCAGCTTCACCCAGAGGCAGCTTCATCCAGAGGCTGCTTCACCCAGAGGCTGCTTCACCCAGAGGCTGCTTCACCCAGAGGCAGCTTCACCCAGAGGCAGCTTCAGGCAGAGGCTGCTTCAGGCAGAGGCTGCTTCACCCAGAGGCAGCTTCACCCAGAGGCAGCTTCACTCAGAGGCAGCTTCATCCAGAGGCTGCTTCAGGCAGTGGTAGCTTCACCCAGAGGCTGCTTCACCCAGAGGCAGCTTCAGGCAGAGGCTGCTTCAGGCAGAGGCAGCTTCACCCAGAGGCAGCTTCACCCAGAGGCTGCTTCACCCAGAGGCTGCTTCACCCAGAGGCAGCTTCACCCAGAGGCTGCTTCACCCAGAGGCTGCTTCACCCAGAGGCTGCTTCACCCAGAGGCTGCTTCACCCAGAGGCAGCTTCACCCAGAGGCTGCTTCACCCAGAGGCTGCTTCACCCAGAGGCTGCTTCACCCAGAGGCAGCTTCACTCAGAGGCAGCTTCACTCAGAGGCTGCTTCATCCAGAGGCTGCTTCACCCAGAGGCAGCTTCACCCAGAGGCTGCTTCACCCAGAGGCTGCTTCACCCAGAGGCTGCTTCATCCAGAGGCAGCTTCACTCAGAGGCTGCTTCACCCAGAGGCAGCATCAACCAGAGGCTGCTTCACCCAGAGGCAGCTTCACCCAGAGGCAGCTTCACTCAGAGGCAGCTTCACTCAGAGGCTGCTTCACCCAGAGGCAGCTTCACCCAGAGGCAGCTTCACCCAGAGGCAGCTTCACCCAGAGGCTGCTTCACTCAGAGGCAGCTTCACCCAGAGGCTGCTTCACTCAGAGGCAGCTTCACCCAGAGGCAGCTTCATCCAGAGGCTGCTTCAGGCAGTGGTAGCTTCACCCAGAGGCTGCTTCACCCAGAGGCAGCTTCACCCATAGGCAGCTTCACCCAGAGGCAGCTTCACCCAGAGGCTGCTTCACTCAGAGGCAGCTTCACCCAGAGGCAGCTTCACTCAGAGGCAGCTTCACCCAGAGGCAGCTTCATCCAGAGGCTGCTTCACCCAGAGGCTGCTTCACCCAGAGGCTGCTTCACCCAGAGGCAGCTTCACCCAGAGGCAGCTTCACCCAGAGGCAGCTTCAGGCAGAGGCTGCTTCACCCAGAGGCAGCTTCACCCAGAGGCAGCTTCACTCAGAGGCAGCTTCACCCAGAGGCAGCTTCATCCAGAGGCTGCTTCAGGCAGTGGTAGCTTCACCCAGAGGCTGCTTCACCCAGAGGCTGCTTCAGGCAGAGGCAGCTTCACCCAGAGGCTGCTTCACCCAGAGGCTGCTTCACCCAGAGGCTGCTTCACCCAGAGGCAGCTTCACCCAGAGGCTGCTTCACCCAGAGGCAGCTTCACCCAGAGGCTGCTTCACCCAGAGGCTGCTTCACCCAGAGGCAGCTTCAGGCAGAGGCAGCTTCACCCAGAGGCAGCTTCACCCAGAGGCTGCTTCACCCAGAGGCTGCTTCACCCAGAGGCAGCTTCACTCAGAGGCAGCTTCACTCAGAGGCTGCTTCATCCAGAGGCTGCTTCACCCAGAGGCAGCTTCACCCAGAGGCTGCTTCACCCAGAGGCTGCTTCACCCAGAGGCTGCTTCACTCAGAGGCTGCTTCACCCAGAGGCAGCATCACCCAGAGGCTGCTTCACCCAGAGGCAGCTTCACCGAGAGGCAGCTTCACTCAGAGGCAGCTTCACTCAGAGGCTGCTTCACCCAGAGGCAGCTTCACCCAGAGGCAGCTTCACCCAGAGGCTGCTTCACTCAGAGGCAGCTTCACCCAGAGGCTGCTTCACTCAGAGGCAGCTTCACCCAGAGGCAGCATCACCCAGAGGCTGCTTCACCCAGAGGCAGCTTCACCCAGAGGCAGCTTCACCCAGAGGCTGCTTCACCCAGAGGCTGCTTCGCCCAGAGGCAGCTTCACCCAGAGGCTGCTTCGCTCAGAGGCAGCTTCGCCCAGAGGCAGCTTCACTCAGAGGCTGCTTCACCCAGAGGCAGCATCACCCAGAGGCAGCTTCACCCAGAGGCAGCTTCACCCAGAGGCAGCTTCACTCAGAGGCAGCTTCACCCAGAGGCAGCTTCATCCAGAGGCTGCTTCAGGCAGAGGCTGCTTCAGGCATTGGTAGCTTCACCCAGAGGCTGCTTCACCCAGAGGCTGCTTCACCCAGAGGCAGCTTCACCCAGAGGCTGCTTCACAGAGAGGCAGCTTCACCCAGAGGCAGCTTCACTCAGAGGCAGCTTCACCCAGAGGCAGCTTCATCCAGAGGCTGCTTCAGGCAGTGGTAGCTTCACCCAGAGGCTGCTTCACCCAGAGGCAGCTTCACCCAGAGGCTGCTTCACCCAGAGGCTGCTTCACCCAGAGGCAGCTTCACCCAGAGGCAGCTTCACTCAGAGGCAGCTTCACTCAGAGGCAGCTTCACTCAGAGGCTGCTTCACCCAGAGGCAGCTTCACCCAGAGGCAGCTTCACCCAGAGGCTGCTTCACTCAGAGGCAGCTTCACCCAGAGGCTGCTTCACTCAGAGGCAGCTTCACCCAGAGGCAGCATCACCCAGAGGCTGCTTCACCCAGAGGCAGCTTCACCCAGAGGCAGCTTCACCCAGAGGCTGCTTCACCCAGAGGCTGCTTCGCCCAGAGGCAGCTTCACCCAGAGGCTGCTTCACTCAGAGGCAGCTTCGCCCAGAGGCAGCTTCACTCAGAGGCTGCTTCACCCAGAGGCAGCATCACCCAGAGGCAGCTTCACCCAGAGGCAGCTTCACCCAGAGGCAGCTTCACCCAGAGGCAGCTTCAGGCAGAGGCAGCTTCACCCAGAGGCTGCTTCACCCAGAGGCTGCTTCACCCAGAGGCAGCATCACCCAGAGGCTGCTTCACCCAGAGGCAGCTTCACCCAGAGGCAGCTTCACTCAGAGGCAGCTTCACTCAGAGGCAGCTTCACTCAGAGGCTGCTTCACCCAGAGGCAGCTTCACCCAGAGGCAGCTTCACCCAGAGGCTGCTTCACTCAGAGGCAGCTTCACCCAGAGGCTGCTTCACTCAGAGGCAGCTTCACCCAGAGGCAGCATCACCCAGAGGCTGCTTCACCCAGAGGCAGCTTCACCCAGAGGCAGCTTCACCCAGAGGCTGCTTCACCCAGAGGCTGCTTCGCCCAGAGGCAGCTTCACCCAGAGGCTGCTTCACTCAGAGGCAGCTTCGCCCAGAGGCAGCTTCACTCAGAGGCTGCTTCACCCAGAGGCAGCATCACCCAGAGGCAGCTTCACCCAGAGGCAGCTTCACCCAGAGGCTGCTTCACCCAGAGGCAGCTTCAGGCAGAGGCAGCTTCACCCAGAGGCTGCTTCACCCAGAGGCTGCTTCACCCAGAGGCAGCTTCACCCAGAGGCTGCTTCACCCAGAGGCAGCTTCACCCAGAGGCAGCTTCACCCAGAGGCTGCTTCACCCAGAGGCTGCTTCAGGCAGAGGCAGCTTCAGGCAGAGGCTGCTTCACCCAGAGGCTGCTTCACCCAGAGGCAGCTTCACCCAGAGGCTGCTTCACCCAGAGGCAGCTTCAGGCAGAGGCAGCTTCACCCAGAGGCTGCTTCGCCCAGAGGCAGCTTCGCCCAGAGGCTGCTTCGCCCAGAGGCTGCTTCACCCAGAGGCAGCTTCACCCAGAGGCAGCTTCACCCAGAGGCAGCTTCACCCAGAGGCAGCTTCACCCAGAGGCTGCTTCACCCAGAGGCTGCTTCACCCAGAGGCTGCTTCGCCCAGAGGCAGCTTCGCCCAGAGGCAGCTTCACCCAGAGGCTGCTTCACCCAGAGGCTGCTTCAGGCAGAGGCTGCTTCACCCAGAGGCTGCTTCACCCAGAGGCTGCTTCGCCCAGAGGCAGCTTCGCCCAGAGGCAGCTTCGCCCAGAGGCTGCTTCGCCCAGAGGCTGCTTCAGGCAGAGGCAGCTTCAGGCAGAGGCAGCTTCACCCAGAGGCTGCTTCACCCAGAGGCTGCTTCGCCCAGAGGCTGCTTCGCCCAGAGGCAGCTTCGCCCAGAGGCTGCTTCAACCAGAGGCTGCTTTACCCAGAGGCAGCTTCACCCAGAGGCAGCTTCACCCAGAGGCTGCTTCACCCAGAGGCTGCTTCGCCCAGAGGCAGCTTCGCCCAGAGGCTGCTTCGCCCAGAGGCTGCTTCACCCAGAGGCAGCTTCACCCAGAGGCTGCTTCACCCAGAGGCAGCTTCACCCAGAGGCAGCTTCACCCAGAGGCTGCTTCACCCAGAGGCTGCTTCAGGCAGAGGCACCTTCACCCAGAGGCTGCTTCACCCAGAGGCAGCTTCATCCAGAGGCAGCTTCACCCAGAGGCTGCTTCACCCAGAGGCTGCTTCACCCAAAGGCAGCTTCACCCAGAGGCAGCTTCACCCAGAGGCAGCTTCACTCAGAGGCAGCTTCACCCAGAGGCTGCTTCACCCAGAGGCAGCTTCACCCAGAGGCAGCTTCACCCAGAGGCTGCTTCACCCAGAGGCAGCTTCACCCAGAGGCAGCTTCACCCAGAGGCTGCTTCACCCAGAGGCTGCTTCACCCAGAGACTGCTTCACCCAGAGGCAGCTTCACCCAGAGGCAGCTTCACCCAGAGGCAGCTTCACCCAGAGGCTGCTTCACTCAGAGGCTGCTTCACCCAGAGGCTGCTTCACCCAGAGGCTGCTTCACCCAGAGGCTGCTTCACCCAGAGGCAGCTTCACCCAGAGGCAGCTTCACCCAGAGGCTGCTTCAGGCAGACGCTGCTTCAGGCAGAGGCAGCTTCACCCAGAGGCTGCTTCGCCCAGAGGCTGCTTCACCCAGAGGCTGCTTCGCCCAGAGGCAGCTTCGCCCAGAGGCAGCTTCACCCAGAGGCTGCTTCAGGCAGACGCTGCTTCAGGCAGACGCTGCTTCAGGCAGAGGCAGCTTCACCCAGAGGCTGCTTCGCCCAGAGGCTGCTTCGCCCAGAGGCTGCTTCACCCAGAGGCTGCTTCGCCCAGAGGCAGCTTCACCCAGAGGCAGCTTCACCCAGAGGCTGCTTCACCCAGAGGCTGCTTCACCCAGAGGCTGCTTCACCCAGAGGCAGCTTCACCCAGAGGCTGCTTCACCCAGAGGCAGCTTCAGGCAGAGGCAGCTTCACCCAGAGGCTGCTTCACCCAGAGGCTGCTTCAGGCAGAGGCTGCTTCACCCAGAGGCTGCTTCACCCAGAGGCTGCTTCACCCAGAGGCAGCATCACCCAGAGGCTGCTTCACCCAGAGGCTGCTTCAGGCAGAGGCTGCTTCACCCAGAGGCAGCTTCAGGCAGAGGCAGCTTCACCCAGAGGCAGCTTCACCCAGAGGCAGCTTCACCCAAAGGACCAAAGACAGACTGGCTGGAGTCCGATGTGATGGACCTTTATCCTCACCAGAACCAGAACCAGAACCTCGGGTCCAGACTGAGCGGTTCCCCTCCATCTGAAGGAGAAGGGACATCGAGGACAGAAAAGTCCACATTCTGGTTCTGGAGAGGATCCAAACTGGAGAAACATCTGAAAAGAGGAGGTGTTCCCAGGTATCACCTTTCAGGTCACCATCCTCAGACTGGCTCAGACCGGCTCGGACCGGCTCACACTGGCTCGGACCGGTTCAGACCGGTTCACACCGGCTCAGACCGGCTCGGACCGGCTCACACCGGCTCAGACCGGCTCACACCGGCTCAGACTGGCTCAGACTGGCTCAGACCGGTTCACACCGGCTCAGACCGGCTCAGACTGGCTCAGACCGGTTCACACCGGTTCACACCGGCTCAGACCGGCTCAGACTGGCTCAGACCGGCTCACACCGGCTCAGACTGGCTCAGACTGGCTCAGACTGGCTCAGACTGGCTCAGACCGGTTCACACCGGCTCACACCGGCTCAGACTGGCTCAGACCGGCTCAGACCGGTTCAGACCGGTTCACACCGGCTCAGACCGGCTCGGACCGGCTCACACCGGCTCAGACCGGCTCACACCGGCTCAGACCGGTCCAACCTGCGTCCCTTCACCTGGCAGCTCCGGCCCGTTACTTCTCAGGTCGGAGCTCTTACTTTGTCCACAGTGAGACAGAAATATTCTCCACATTATAATAAATTACAGATGTTGATGGGACACAGCCCTGCTGACCGGGGCAGCGAAACTACTGCTTCCGGTTTCCCACCAGCTGCCGTCGCCCCCAGCAACCACCGACGCTTTGATCTGCAGGACGCAGGTAACCCCGGTGATGATGCGTCATCCTCACAGGTAACAAAACGTAACAAAATGTAACAAAATGTCCCTGAGGTGTTGCCGTCCCTGGCGGCAGGTGTGTTTGTTATGGAGCCGCAGCTCGGTGTGTCCCTCCCAAGTTAAAAACACTTCTCACCTGTCCTCCTCCGCGTCATCAAACTGCCCAGGTACGCCAGCAACTGCCGCCATGACGTCAAAGTGTGCGCTCACGGGTTAACTCCAGCAAACAGGTCCGAGCGGCTCCGGAACCAGGACCCCGCACAGTCTACAAAGCAGCGTGTTCGGCTCACTTCCGGCTCTGAGTACGTCACTACGGCGGCGCGTGAGGGCACGCCAAGAGCGCAGCACAGCGCAGAGCTGCCCCCTGCGGCGGGAGCGCGCTCATCCCGGATGTTACGTTCTCATCCCGGATGTTACGTTCTCATCCGAGCTGAGGTTTTATTTTTTTATTTTTTTAATAACTTTATTTGCAACAAAGCACAATAGCAACATATAAATGTGTACATAACGTCAAAAGAAAGAAAAAAAAGCCAGCCAAGGGGAGCATAAGGATAAGAATAATAATAAGAGAATGACAGTCACAAAACTCTTGCAAAAAGATAACTATTGAACAAACTGACATATGTGCCAAGGAGTCTCGTGTAAAAGAAAAAACAAATAAAACAAAGATTTAGGACAACAGTTCGTCCATAATCCCAAACTGGGAACAAGCACATATTGTTGTTTTTGCTTTATGATTAGATGAAGGTTTAATTGTGAGCAAGTATTGCTTTAATTCAATCAAAAAAACGTAGAAATTTGGTTTTCCTTTAAAAAATGTGCATTTGTGTATGTGAAATTTAGCTTTGATAATTAATAAATGAATAAAGAAAAGCTTTGGATTCATTTTGCCACTGAGTTGAAACCCAAACAGGACATGTTCCCAGTACAACTGGAAGCTTGCTGATATTTTTAAGTCAACAAAATTAGACAAATGTTGCCAGAAATCTTCACAATGAGGACACAACCGGAACAAATGAGTAATGGCCTCAGGGCAAAGGTCACAGAAGGTACAGTTCACATTAATGTTAGAGTTGAACTTCTTTAGGTGGTCTTCAGCAGGGCAGATCCTGTGAATGAGTTTAAAGGACACTTCCTTTACCTTGTTAGTGAGAAGAAAGTGATTTGGGAGAAACCGGGTAAATTTCCAAGATATATTAATCCGAAAGCGATTCCAAAAAGGCCCGACAGCAGGAGTAGAAGTCGCCTCCTTCTGAAACAGGGATTTAACCGACTTATTATTGTTACCAAGAAGAGGGTTAAAACGTATTTTACCACCAGGAGAATGTGTGGGAGGAAGAGTTGGAGACTGATGATAACTGAGTCTCTTCCTCTGTTTGAATAACATGCAAATCTTTGTAGAAATAGCACCAAAAATATCAAAGTTACAAACCAAAAAGGAATTCAAACCGCCGAATTTAGAAAAAATATGGAAAGGTATGATGTTCCAAATTGAGGCTGGAGATTTAAAAAATTGGCGAATCCAATTTATCTTAAAGGTGTTATTCAAAATGGAGAATGATAAACAGTTCAGTCCTCCGTTTTCAAATGAGTTCATTAGAGAAGATTTCTTAATATAGTGAATCTTATTTTTCCAGACAAAATGAAATAATAATTTTTATTGTCAACTTAACGCCTGCGCAGCATCAGTAAGCCTGGAAATGCCTTCGGCCTCAGTAAGCAGAATACGACCGCCAGAGATCTCTCACTAACCACTGATGGAGTCTTTTTTAGTCTTTAGAACAAGAGGGTCAAAGTTCAGAGAGTCCACCAAAAGTGGCCGAAATGATTCAGCAAAACAAACTAGATCTTGTGGTACACACTGTTCTGTAGGAAATATTTCGTTTCTTCCTCAAAGCTCTCCGTAGCTGCTGCCGGTCACCGGAAGACCGAGAAAAAAACTCTCCGACGCACAGCGCCTAGTTGCGGTTACTATGGCTACCACAGCCAATCACAGCTGTCCGACGTTCAGCCAATCACAATGCACTCCCATTCCAGCGGGCAGACATATAGTGTGACGTCATCAGCAGCCGACGGAAGCCGAGCGGACCTGGTCCCTGCAGCGGCTCTGAGAGGATGGAGCTGAACCGGAGCCCCAGGACTCTGCTGGTCTGTGAGCGGTCCAGCTTCCGGGACCAGAACCACCGGCTCAGCGCGCAGGTGCAGCAGCTGCGCTTCAACTACAAGGTGAGGGGCGCGCGCGCGCGCGTGCGTGGCAGTGACAAGGAGCCGCAGCGGACCCGAACACGTGCAGAGTCCGACCAGATGTTCCCCAGCCGGGCTGTGGCTCAGCTGAACCCGGGTCTGGGTCTAGGGTCTGGGTCTGGGTCTGGTCGGTCTCAGAACCATTCAGGCCGGAGCCTCAGACCCACTGTAGAGCTGGACCTGTTATTAAAGGGACAGTTCACCTCTTTAACATGAAGCTGTATGACATCCCATATCAGCAACATCATTTCTGAACATCTTCTTACCCCCTGCTGCGTCCTGTGAGCAGAGTTCCAGCCTCGTTTTGGTGTTGATGAAGGTAGTCCGGCTAGTTGGCTGGGGTTTAAAAAATAAAGCGTTTTGCTTCTCAAAACAATATGCGTTCAAAAGAGTAATACATTTGCATCACAGAATGGTTCTCCAGGAAAAAGTCAGAGCTCACAATCACTTGGCCCTATTTTCTCTCCCTTCGTATCACTGCCTGCTGCCATTTTAGGTAAGTTTAGGTCCAGTTTAGGTCCAGTTTAGGTAAGTTTAGGTCCAGTTTAGGTAAGTTTAGGTCCATTTTAGGTAAGTTTAGGTCCAGTTTAGGTAAGTTTAGGTAAGTTTAGGTCCATTTTAGGTAAGTTTAGGTCCAGTTTAGGTAAGTTTAGGTCCAGTTTAGGTAAGTTTAGGTCCATTTTAGGTAAGTTTAGGTCCATTTTAGGTAAGTTTAGGTCCAGTTTAGGTAAGTTTAGGTCCATTTTAGGTAAGTTTAGGTAAGTTTAGGTCCAGTTTAGCTTTAATCTGAAGAAGAAAGGAAGCGGCCGGATTAACCGCTGAGGCTGAGCACACAGCAGGGTCACAGGGGTTCCACTGGGTTGTAGTCAGAGGGTGAATGGGTCTGAAACCAGAATCTGCAGTCTGACCTGAGCGGACTCTTCTCACCTGTACAGGTATCTGTGCTGCTGCCAGAATGTAGCTCCGCCCCTTCCCATCTGGACTCGGTGTTCAACGGTTTCAGCAGTTTTTACCTGATCAGGAAGCTGCCCATCTATGAGCTTCTGGACAAAGACTTCCTGCAGAGTGCCGTGCTTCAGGGTAACCACACCTGTACACACCTGTACATACCTGTATACACCTGTATATGTCTGATATACATCTGTACACACCTGTACACACCTGTATACGTCTGATATACACCTGTACACACCTGTACATACCTATATACATCTGTGCACACCTGACACACACCTATACACACCTGTACACACCTATACACACCTGTATACGTCTGATATACATCTGTACACACCTGTACATACCTATATACATCTGTGCACACCTGACACACACCTATACACACCTGTACACACCTATACACACCTGTATACGTCTGATATACATCTGTATACGTCTGGTTACGTCTGATACACACCTGTATACATCTGATACACATCTGATACACACTTATATACACCTGATACACACCTGTATACGTCTTGATATACACCTGTACATACCTGTATACGTCTGATACACACCTGTATACGTCTGAAACACACCTGTACATACCTGTATACGTCTGATGTACACACCTATACACACCTGTACACACCTGTATTCAATTCAATTCAAAAATACTTTATTTATCCCAGAGGGAAATTAAATGTTGATGTAACTCAATTAAATCAAGGAGTTATTATAGATGCTGATGGCTGTGGGCAGGAAAGATTTCCTGTAGCGGTCCGTTTTGCATCCAAACTGAAGAAGCCTTTGACTGAAGAGACTCTGTTTTCCGATAACAGTCTCATGGAGAGGATGTTCAGGGTTGTCCATAATTCTCTTGATTTTATGCAAAATCCTTCTTTGCATTATTGTCTCCAGAGGTTCCACAGCCGTCCCCAGAACAGAACCAGCCTTCCTTATCAGGTTGTTGAGTCTTTTTAGGTCCCTGGTTCTGATGCTGCTGCCCCAACAGATGACGGCAGAGGAAATGACGCTCTCAACAACAGACTTGTAGAAGATCTGCAACATCTTGTTGCAAACCTTGAAGGACCTTAGCTTCCTCAAGAAGTACAGTCTGCTCTGTCCTTTCTTGTAGATGGCTTCACTGTTGTGTCTCCAGTCCAGTCTGTTGTCCACATGAACACCAAGGTATTTATATTCCTCAACCACCTCCACTTCTTCTCCCATGATGGAAACAGGGTTTGATCTGACCCTGTTTCTCCTGAAATCTACAATCATCTCCTTTGTTTTGTTAACATTCAAGATGAGATGATTGTTCCCACACCATGCCACAAAGCGGTCCACCAGCTCTCTGTACTCAGCTTCTTGTCCATCTCTGATACACCCGACAACTGCAGAGTCATCTGAATATTTCTGTAGATGACAGGAGTCTGACTTGTACTGGAAGTCTGAAGTGTACAGAGTGAAAAGGAATGGTGGGAGTACAGTCCCCTGTGGTGCTCCTGTGCTGCTGATCACCTGGTTAGACACACAATTCTTCAGTCTGACAAACTGTGGTCTGTTTGTCAGGTAGTCATTAATCCAGGTGATTGTTGAGGCCTCCACCTGAGTCTTCTGGAGTTTCAGACTAAGCAGATCAGGCTGGATTGTGTTAAATGCACTGGAGAAATCAAAGAACATGATCCTCACAGTGCTGCCTGCTTTATCCAGATGACAGTGGGTTTGTTGAAGCAGGTGTATGATAGCGTCTTCAACTCCAACTCCATGGCGATAAGCAAACTGCAGGGGGTCCTGATATATGCTGGTTTGCTTACACAGGTGGGTCAACAGGAGTCTCTCCAGGACCTTCATGATGTGGGATGTCAGGGCAACAGGTCTGTAGTCATTGATATCTGAAGGGTGAGTTTTCTTTGGTACCGGAACCAGACAGGATGTCTTCCACAACAGTGGTACCTTCTCTTGGGTCAAGCTAAGGTTGAAAAGGTGTTGCAGAATCCCACAGAGCTGCTCTGCACAGGCCTTCAGGACTCGGGGGCTGACACCATCTGGACCTGCAGCCTTGTTCCGGTTCAGTCTCTCCAACTGCCTCTTCACCTGACTTCTAGAAACAGAAAAGTGGGAGAGGGAGGCAAAGGGGACAGCAGCATATCCTGATTGGGTTGATGACAAACTAGTGGAAGCAGAAGAATCCATGACTGAGGTGGAGGTGGAGATGTTACAGGAAAGCTGTGGGTCAGAGGAGGGTGGGATGTCTCTTTGGCTGGGAACAGGAGGGGAGGATGGTGAGCTTGTTCCTGAACTGAACCTGTTGAAGAATGTGTTCAGCTCATTTGCTCTGTCCAGACTTCCATCCATCCGATCCTCCCTCTGCTTGAGGCCTGTGATCTTCTTCATTCCTGACCACACATCTCTGATATTGTTCCTCTGCAGTTTACTCTCAAGCTTCTTTCTATACACCTCCTTGCTCTCTCTGATCTTGACTTTGAGCTGCTTCTGTATACTCCTCAGTAACTCCCTGTCTCGCTCCCTAAAGGCTCTTTTTTTCTTGTTCAATAGTTCCTTTAGCTCACTGGTGATCCAGGGTTTGTTATTAGGGAAGCATCTCACTGTTCTGGTGGGGATGGTGTTGTCCACACAGAAGTTTATATAGTCAGTCACACACTCGGTCATGGCATTAATGTCCTCTCCATGTGGCTTACAAAGAGAAATCCAATCGGTTGCATCAAAACAACCCTGTAAGGCTTCTTGAGCTTCATGTGACCACTTTCTAACAGTCCTTTTTGTGACAGGTAGTCTCTGGACAAGGGGTTTATATGCTGAACAGAGAAAAACAAGGTTGTGATCTGATTTTCCCAGTGGAGGTCTTGATTTGGAAATGTATGAATCCTTGACATTTGTGTAAAACAAATCCAATGTCTTGTTTTCTCTGGTAGAGCAGCTGACAAACTGTTGAAAAATTGGCAGTGTAGCAGAGAGTGAGGCATGATTAAAATTACCAGATATTGCCACAAAAGAATTGGGGTGTTGTGTCTGTATCTTAGCAACAACGGAACTGATGACATCACATGCAGTGTCGGCAACAGCTGAGGGTGGAATGTAAACAGCCACCAAAACAACACTGGTGAACTCTCTTGGCAAATAATATGGACGAAAACTTACTGCCAATAGTTCAATGTCAGGACTGCAGAGACGACTCTTCACAGTAACATGTCCTGGGTGACACCATCTGTTGTTGACAAGCACTGCCAATCCACCCCCTTTCCTTTTCCTGCTACTCTTTAAATCTCGATCTGCTCGTACAGTCAGGAAGCCCGGCAGAGAGACGCTGGAGTCGGGGATATGATCCTGCAGCCATGTCTCAGTAAAACACATAATGCTACATTCCCGATATTCTTGCTGAGTCCTTGTCAAGGCTAGAAGTTCATCCAACTTGTTAGCTAATGATCTTACATTTCCCATGATGACGGATGGCAGAGATGGTTTGAACTTCTTCTTTCTTTCTCTCCTCTTTGCTCCTGCTCTGCATCCACGACGCCTCCTTTTCAATTCCAGTGGGATTTCTGGCTTCAGTTGTCGAATTATTTCTGCTTTTCCAATGTTATTCAGCTGCTCCCTGTTGTAAACCACCTTGTTGCTATGGTGATGCATCATAACAAAAGAGTAAAATATACAAAAGTATTGGGAAAAATTAATCCAGCTGCACAGCATCCAAGGTAGGAAGGAACAGTTGTCCAAAAAAGCAATTTCTTCCAAGAAATAACAGGAATGAAATTTAGAAAAAAGAAAAATCTCAATGTGAGGTACAGAGCTACTCCAACGAGCTGCCACCCTCAGCAGCGCATTCTAGAACAACACACCTATACACCTGATACACACCTGTATACACCTGTATACGTCTGATACACACCTATACACACCTGTACATCTGATACACACCTGTACACATCTGATACACACCTGTATACGTCTTGATATACACCTGTACATACCTGTATACGTCTGATACACACCTATACATACCTGTATACGTCTGATGTACACCTGTTTATGTGTTGATATACACCTGATACACACCTGTACACACCTGTATACGTCTGATACACACCTGTACACACCTGTATACGTCTTGATACACACCTGTACACATCTGATACACACCTGTACATCTGATACACACCTGTACACACCTGTATACGTCTTGATACACACCTGTACATCTGATACACACCTGTATACGTCTTGATACACACCTGTACACATCTGATACACACCTATACACATCTGTATACGTCTTGATACACACCTGTACACATCTGATACACACCTGTATACGTCTGATACACACCTAAACACACCTGTACATACCTGTATACGTCTGATGTACACCTGTTTATGTGTTGATATACACCTGATACACATCTGTACACACCTGTATACGTCTGATACACACCTGTATATACCTGTATACGTCTAATACACACCTATACACATCTGTACACACCTGTATACGTCTGATACACATCTGATACACACCTGTATACATCTGATACACAACTGGTACACCTGTATACGTCTCAAACACACCTGTATACTTCTCAAACACACCTGTAGGCTATACATCTGATGCACACCTGTAGGGTATACGTCTGATACACACCTGTAGGCTATACATCTGATGCACACCTGTAGGCTATACGTCTGATACACACCTGTATACTTCTCAAACACACCTGTAGGCTATACATCTGATGCACACCTGTACACACCTGTATACGTCTGATACACACCTGTATACTTCTCAAACACACCTGTAGGCTATACATCTGATGCACACCTGTAGGCTATACGTCTGATACACACCTGTATACTTCTCAAACACACCTGTAGGCTATGCGTCTGATACACACCTGTAGGCTATACGTCTGATACACACCCGTATACTTCTCGAACACACCTGTAGGCTATACATCTGATGCACACCTGTACACACCTGTATAAGTCTGATACACACCTGTATACGTCTGATACACACTTGTACACACCTGTATACATCTGATACACAACTGTATACTTCTCAAACACACCTGTAGGCTATACGTCTGATACACACCTGTAGGCTATACATCTGATACACAACTGTATACTTCTCGAACACACCTGTAGGCTATACATCTGATGCACACCTGTACACACCTGTATATGTCTGATACACACCTGTATACGTCTGATACACATCTGATACACCCCTGTATACGTCTGATACACACTTGTACACACCTGTATACATCTGATACACAACTGTATACTTCTCGAACACACCTGTAGGCTATACATCTGATGCACACCTGTACACACCTGTATACGTCTGATACACATCTGATACACCCCTGTATACATCTGATACACAACTGTATACTTCTCAAACACACCTGTAGGCTATACGTCTGATACACACCTGTATACTTCTCAAACACACCTGTAGGCTATACATCTGATGCACACCTGTAGGCTATACGTCTGATACACACCTGTATACTTCTCAAACACACCTGTAGGCTATGCGTCTGATACACACCTGTAGGCTATACGTCTGATACACACCCGTATACTTCTCGAACACACCTGTAGGCTATACATCTGATGCACACCTGTACACACCTGTATAAGTCTGATACACACCTGTATACGTCTGATACACACTTGTACACACCTGTATACATCTGATACACAACTGTATACTTCTCAAACACACCTGTAGGCTATACGTCTGATACACACCTGTAGGCTATACATCTGATACACAACTGTATACTTCTCGAACACACCTGTAGGCTATACATCTGATGCACACCTGTACACACCTGTATATGTCTGATACACACCTGTATACGTCTGATACACATCTGATACACCCCTGTATACGTCTGATACACACTTGTACACACCTGTATACATCTGATACACAACTGTATACTTCTCGAACACACCTGTAGGCTATACATCTGATGCACACCTGTATACGTCTGATACACCCCTGTATACATCTGATACACAACTGTATACTTCTCAAACACACCTGTAGGCTATACGTCTGATACACACCTGTATACTTCTCAAACACACCTGTAGGCTATACGTCTGATACACACCTGTAGGCTATGCGTCTGATACACACCTGTATACTTCTCAAACACACCTGTCCTGTGCTTTGTTCCAGGCAGTGTCTACGGTCTCTCCTACAGAACTCGTATCGATGAAGATAACTGCGTCGCTCTGATGCCGGACGGTAAAAATTCCCGACGCGTCATCACTTCTTGTTTACGTCCCCGTGTTTGTTTCCGGAGTCCAAGAGCAACAACCTTTCTGTGTGTCTACCTGCAGGTCACCTGACTCTGTCTCTGGACAAAGACTCCTTTGAGTTGTTGGGATTTGAAGGAAAACCGGGCAAATTCAACCACAGAAGACGCAGCAGATTCGGTCTGATTTTATTTAGTTTTGCTTTCTAATGTAACCGATTTCTCATTTTAAGTAGTTCTGGTGCAGAACACTCAGGTAACCTGTGCGTACCTGTGTGCACTGCAGTGGTGTCTGTGGACCTGAGAGACAGCAGAATGGCTCCTGGTGGGCCCGGAAACCTGAGGCTCCTCACGGGTCTGAGGTCACGCCTGAAGCTGCAAGCAGACTTCCTGCTGTCGCACCATCCAGGTGAGTTAGTTACATCACCATCCAGGTGTGTTAGTTACATCACCATTCAGGTGTGTTAGTTACATCACCATCCAGGTGTGTTAGTTACATCACCATTCAGGTGAGTTAGTTACATCACCATCCAGGTGTGTTAGTTACATCACCATCCAGGTGAGTTAGTTACATCACCATTCAGGTGTGTTAGTTACATCACCATCCAGGTGAGTTAGTTACATCACCATTCAGGTGTGTGAGTTACATCACCATCCAGGTGAGTTAGTTACATCACCATCCAGGTGAGTTAGTTACATCACCATCCAGGTGTGTTAGTTACATCACCATCCAGGTGAGTTAGTTACATCACCATCCAGGTGTGTTAGTTACATCACCATCCAGGTGAGCGAGTTACATCACCATCCAGGTGTGTTAGTTACATCACCATCCAGGTGTGTTAGTTACATCACCATCCAGGTGAGTGAGTTACATCACCATCCAGGTGAGTTAGTTACATCACCATCCAGGTGAGTGAGTTACATCACCATCCAGGTGAGTGAGTTACATCACCATCCAGGTGAGTTAGTTACATCACCATTCAGGTGAGTTAGTTACATCACCATTCAGGTGTGTTAGTTACATCACCATCCAGGTGTGTTAGTTACATCACCATCCAGGTGAGTGAGTTACATCACCATCCAGGTGTGTTAGTTACATCACCATCCAGGTGAGTTAGTTACATCACCATCCAGGTGAGTTAGTTACATCACCATCCAGGTGTGTTAGTTACATCACCATCCAGGTGAGTTAGTTACATCACCATTCAGGTGTGTTAGTTACATCACCATCCAGGTGAGTTAGTTACATCACCATCCAGGTGAGTTAGTTACATCACCATCCAGGTGAGTTAGTTACATCACCATCCAGGTGTTTTAGTTACATCACCATCCAGGTGAGTTAGTTACATCACCATCCAGGTGAGTTAGTTACATCACCATCCAGGTGAGTTAGTTACATCACCATTCAGGTGTGTTAGTTACATCACCATCCAGGTGAGTTAGTTACATCACCATCCAGGTGAGTTAGTTACATCACCATCCAGGTGAGTTAGTTACATCACCATTCAGGTGTGTTAGTTACATCACCATCCAGGTGAGTTAGTTACATCACCATCCAGGTGTTTTAGTTACATCACCATCCAGGTGAGTTAGTTACATCACCATTCAGGTGTGTTAGTTACATCACCATCCAGGTGAGTTAGTTACATCACCATCCAGGTGTGTTAGTTACATCACCATCCAGGTGAGTTAGTTACATCACCATCCAGGTGAGTTAGTTACATCACCATTCAGGTGTGTTAGTTACATCACCATCCAGGTGAGTTAGTTACATCACCATTCAGGTGTGTTAGTTACATCACCATCCAGGTGTGTTAGTTACATCACCATCCAGGTGAGTTAGTTACATCACCATCCAGGTGTTTTAGTTACATCACCATCCAGGTGAGTTAGTTACATCACCATTCAGGTGTGTTAGTTACATCACCATCCAGGTGAGTTAGTTACATCACCATTCAGGTGTGTTAGTTACATCACCATCCAGGTGAGTTAGTTACATCACCATCCAGGTGAGTTAGTTACATCACCATCCAGGTGTGTTAGTTACATCACCATCCAGGTGAGTTAGTTACATCACCATCCAGGTGTGTTAGTTACATCACCATCCAGGTGAGTTAGTTACATCACCATTCAGGTGAGTTAGTTACATCACCATCCAGGTGAGTTAGTTACATCACCATTCAGGTGTGTTAGTTACATCACCATCCAGGTGAGTTAGTTACATCACCATTCAGGTGAGTTAGTTACATCACCATCCAGGTGAGTTAGTTACATCACCATTCAGGTGTGTTAGTTACATCACCATCCAGGTGAGTTAGTTACATCACCATTCAGGTGAGTTAGTTACATCACCATCCAGGTGAGTTAGTTACATCACCATTCAGGTGAGTTAGTTACATCACCATTCAGGTGAGTTAGTTACATCACCATTCAGGTGTTTTAGTTACATCACCATCCAGGTGAGTTAGTTACATCACCATTCAGGTGTGTTAGTTACATCACCATCCAGGTGTGTTAGTTACATCACCATTCAGGTGTGTTAGTTACATCACCATCCAGGTGAGTTAGTTACATCACCATCCAGGTGTGTTAGTTACATCACCATCCAGGTGAGTTAGTTACATCACCATCCAGGTGAGTTAGTTACATCACCATTCAGGTGTGTTAGTTACATCACCATTCAGGTGAGTTAGTTACATCACCATTCAGGTGTGTTAGTTACATCACCATTCAGGTGTGTTAGTTACATCACCATCCAGGTGTGTTAGTTACATCACCATCCTCTGTCCTGCAGGGGGCGGGGCTTCTCTGCAGCCCCTCCTGTCTCGTTACGATTGGTCCGAGCACAGACCTGACGTCACCTGCCGCAGTCTGACCGACCTATCCTGCCCCGCCCCTCAGTCATGTGACCCTCACGACCTCCTGGAATGGCTCGGAGCCGTGGACGCCAACATCAGCAGGTGAGAAGTCCTGACTATGACGTCACAGCTGCCTCTTCTTCTGTGGTTTCAGTGAGAACTGGACCAGCTTTCTCTTCTTCTGTGGTTTCAGTGAGAACTGGACCAGCTTTCTCTTCTTCTGTGGTTTCAGTGAGAACTGGTCCAGCTTTCTCTTCTTCTGTGGTTTCAGTGAGAACTGGTCCAGCTGATTCTTCTTCTGTGGTTTCAGTGAGAACTCGTCCAGCAGCTTCCTGTCCTCGCTGGTGTGTCCTGAACCAAAGACCTCACTGAGTCGCGCTCTGAGCGTGTCCGTCTGCGGCCTGCTGCTGCCGCAGGACGTCCACCGCCTCATCCAGGCGCTCAGGTCAGCTCTCCGCACGCAGGTCACATGACCGATGCTTTAAGAAAGGTGACGGCAGTGTGGGACTCACCTGTTCTGCAGGTCTTACCTGGAGCAGCCTGGCCTGGAGTCCTGGGCGTCCCTGACGGTCCACGGTTTCACCGACAGTCCTGTTTCCTGGGGGGACGGCGAGCACGGCTTCCTGAGAGGAGGCGAGAACTTCTACAGCCTGCTGATGTTCCACGACCAAACCTACCGCCTCCACCTGGGCACTGGGGCGTACGACTCCTGCCCCCCCTGACTCCCGTCTTCTTGGTTTGGCTGAAAACACTTTGAGTTTTATTTCAGAACTTGTGGGGTCACCTAGTTTCTGTGATTCCTGAACCGTCGGATGAACGGATCCAGAAACCCGGCAGAACTGGGCTGAGCTCAGGGAGCCTCAAGGGTCCCTCAGAACCACAAAGAGATCCTTAGTTTCTGTTAACATGTTTGAATAAAGTTACTTTCTCTTCAGTCTGGTGTTAATCAGTCATGTGACACGTTTACCTGGAACAGAAAAACATGGGGCACCATCCCTGCTCAAATGTCCGTGGTTGGGTTCAGGTGGTCCAAACAAAACTAGGAGTTCTGACAGTTGATCCAGTTCCTGAACTGAGTCACAGCTGCTTTGTTCAGCAGAACGAGGTCCGTTTTGAACTAGGAGGAAGCTCAGCGGTGTCAGTCTGACCGATACCAGAATAAGATACTGATGCTACAAATCGGTCCCGGCCTTCCCTAACCCTAACTCTAACCCATCCCTTACCATAACCCTTACCCTTACCCTTACCCATCCCTAACCCTTTCTCTTACCCTAACCCTAAAGGGCAGATTATAGTTCTGTGTCTATCGTCTTGACGTGTTGCTTTGCTCTGGTCGCAAACCGCTTTCCATGTTATGGTTCTGCAACCAACATGACTCTCGCGAGTCGTGAGAACTTCGGTGGGGGGAGTGTATATATTCCGCTGACACGCTGATCCTGGTCAAAACAACAATGGCACGTCTGCAAGATACTATGGAGATGGATATGGAGTTGCTCGACCTTGAAGAAGAAAGGATTCTGCTATTGGAGTTGGCGAAAAGACGAAGGAGGAAGCGTAGGTGGTATGTACGCCCGTTGAACCAGACCAGGGAAGAGACTGGGGAGTTTGCTACACTTGTTAAACCCGGAAAAGGGCCAATCACAGCCGCTTTTGTCTGCGCACTTCCGTTGGTGGTCTGCGTGCGTCTGTCGCGTAGTCAGGATTTTTTTAAGGTGCACGAGAACGCGCGCAGAGCCTCTGCGTGGGGGAGTGGTCAAGATTTTGACGCTCGCAGAGGCTATGCGTCTGAGCGTCAGGCTTTGCGTCTGAAGCATAAATAAGCTTTACCCATCCCTTACCCTAACCCATCCCTTACCCTTACCCATCCCTTTCCCTAACCCATCCCTTACCCTAACCCATCCCTTTCCCTAACCCATCCCTTTCCCTAACCCATCCCTTACCCTAACCCATCCCTTACTCTAACCCATCCCTTTCCCTAACCCATCCCTTACCCTTACCCATCCCTTTCCCTAACCCATCCCTTTCCCTAACCCATCCCTTACCCTAACCCATCCCTTTCCCTAACCCATCCCTTACCCTAACCCATCCCTTACTCTAACCCATCCCTTTCCCTAACCCATCCCTTACCCTAACCCATCCCTTACTCTAACCCATCCCTTTCCCTAACCCATCCCTTACCCTAACCCATCCCTTTCCCTAACCCATCCCTTTCCCTAACCCATCCCTTTCCCTAACCCATCCCTTTCCCTAACCCATCCCTTACCCTAACCCATCCCTTACCCTTACCCATCCCTTTCCCTAACCCATCCCTTTCCCTAACCCATCCCTTACCCTAACCCATCCCTTACTCTAACCCATCCCTTTCCCTAACCCATCCCTTTCCCTAACCCATCCCTTACCCTAACCCATCCCTTTCCCTAACCCATCCCTTACCCTAACCCATCCCTTACTCTAACCCATCCCTTTCCCTAACCCATCCCTTACCCTAACCCATCCCTTTCCCTAACCCATCCCTTACCCTAACCCATCCCTTACTCTAACCCATCCCTTTCCCTAACCCATCCCTTTCCCTAACCCATCCCTTACTCTAACACATCCCTTTCCCTAACCCATCCCTTACTCTAACCCATCCCTTACCCTAACCCATCCCTAACCCTTTCCCTTACCCGAACCAGGGTTTGCATCCCCACCCCGCTGTGACTGGTGTGCAGTTGGTGAGAGGCTGGTTGGTTATCGCATTTACTCTAGCACTAGTTTTGCTCTTAGCTGTTTGGTATTAGAAGGAAATGCACTTATGATTTCTTGTGACCTGAAGTTCTTTTGCCTACCGATGTTGAACGCACTTATTGTAAGTCGCTTTGGTTAAAAGTGTCTGCAAAATGACCGTAATGTAATGTAATGTAACCCTTCCCTAACCCATCCCTTACCCTTACCCTAACCCATCCTTTACCCTAACCTATCCCTAACCATTACCCTTACCCTAACCCATCCCTTACCCTAACCCATCCTTTACCCTAACCCATCCTTTACCTTTACCCTAACCCATCCCTAACCATTACCCTTACCCTAACCCATCCCTAACCCTTTCCCTTACCCTAACCCATCCCTTACCCTAACCCATCCTTTACCCTAACCCATCCCTAACCATTACCTTTACCCTAACACATCCCTTACCCTAACCCATCCTTTACCCTAACCCATCCCTAACCATTACCCTTACCCTAACCCATCCCTTACCCTAACCCATCCCTAACCCTTTCCCTTACCCATCCTTTACCCTAACCCATCCCTTACCCTAACCCATCCTTTACCCTAACCCTTACCTAACTTATCCCCTAACCCATCCCTAACCATTACCCTTACTCTAACCCATCCCTTACCCTAACCCATCCTTTACTCTAACCCATCCCTAACCCTTACCTAACCCATCCCTTACCCTAACCCATCCCTAACCCTTACCCTAACCCATCCTTTAACCTAACCCATCCCTAACCATTACCCTTACCTTAACCCATCCCTAACCCTTTCCCTTACCCTAACCCATCCTTTACCCTAACCCATCCCTAACCATTACCCTTACCCTAACCCATCCCTTACCCTAACCCATCCCTAACCCTTACCCTAACCCATCCTTTAACCTAACCTATCCCTAACCATTACCCTTACCCTAACCCATCCCTAACCCTTTCCCTTACCCTAACCTATCCCTTACCCTAACCCATCCTTTACCCTAACCCATCCCTAACCATTACCCTTACCCTAACCCATCCCTAACCCTTTCCCTTACCCTAACCTATCCCTTACCCTAACCCATCCTTTACCCTAACCCTTTCCCTTACCCTAACCTATCCCTTACCCTAACCCATCCTTTACCCTAACCCATCCCTAACCATTACCTTTACCCTAACACATCCCTTACCCTAACCCATCCTTTACCCTAACCCATCCCTAACCATTACCCTTACCCTAACCCATCCCTTACCCTAACCCATCCCTAACCCTTTCCCTTACCCATCCTTTACCCTAACCCATCCCTTACCCTAACCCATCCTTTACCCTAACCCTTACCTAACTTATCCCCTAACCCATCCCTAACCATTACCCTTACTCTAACCCATCCCTTACCCTAACCCATCCTTTACTCTAACCCATCCCTAACCCTTACCTAACCCATCCCTTACCCTAACCCATCCCTAACCCTTACCCTAACCCATCCTTTAACCTAACCCATCCCTAACCATTACCCTTACCTTAACCCATCCCTAACCCTTTCCCTTACCCTAACCCATCCTTTACCCTAACCCATCCCTAACCATTACCCTTACCCTAACCCATCCCTTACCCTAACCCATCCCTAACCCTTACCCTAACCCATCCTTTAACCTAACCTATCCCTAACCATTACCCTTACCCTAACCCATCCCTAACCCTTTCCCTTACCCTAACCTATCCCTTACCCTAACCCATCCTTTACCCTAACCCATCCCTAACCATTACCCTTACCCTAACCCATCCCTAACCCTTTCCCTTACCCTAACCTATCCCTTACCCTAACCCATCCTTTACCCTAACCCTTTCCCTTACCCTAACCTATCCCTTACCCTAACCCATCCTTTACCCTAACCCATCCCTAACCATTACCCTTACCCTAACCCATCCCTAACCCTTTCCCTTACCCATCCTTTACCCTAACCTATCCCTTACCCTAACCCTAACCCATCCCTAACCATTACCCTTACTCTAACCCATCCTTTACTCTAACCCATCCCTAACCCTTACCTAACCCATCCCTTACCCTAACCCATCCCTAACCCTTACCCTAACCCATCCTTTAACCTAACCCATCCCTAACCATTACCCTTACCCTAACCCATCCCTTACCCTAACCCATCCCTTACCCTAATCCATCCCTAACCATTACCTTACTCTAACCCATTCCTAACCCTTACCCTAACCCATCCTTTAACCTAACCCATCCCTAACCATTACCCTTACTCTAACCCATCCCTTACCCTAACCCATCTCTTACTCTAACCCATCCCTTACTCTAACCCATCCCTTGCCCTAACCCTTCCCTAACCCATCCCTTACCCTAACCCAGCCCTAACCCTTCCCTAACCCATCCCTTACCCTAACCCAGCCCTAACCCTTCCCTAACCCATCCCTTACCCTAACCAATAGGAGGTACCATTAACTGGTGGGTGGGCCTGTGAACACGTCAGAGGGGGTCAGCCGAGATGCTCCAGGTGTCTACACAGGTGTCCAGTGTTTACACACCTGGAGGAGTTTGTGAGGTAGAAACGAGTCGACTTCAGACCTAACTTCTGTAAAACATCTGCATTTGGTAAGAAGGAATATTGGACCAAAGTCTGCAGCAGGACAGGGTCGCCTTCGGTCACATGATGCCAGGGATGGGCAGATGACTGGTTCGAACCATTTGTCAATCACACACTGCCACCTCACCAGTGATGTCATCGAAGTGTTTCATTGGGCCACACAAACACATCATTTATATGTATGTCTGTATGACTGAAAAGCTTTAAACTATAGTCAGAAAATGTACCGTATGAGCTGGTTTAGCTCCTTAGGGTGTTACCTAATACCACAATCTGCTGTCATGTAATATGTTTCTATGCTGTTACTGTTCATAAGTTCCCCATCTGAGGCCTCCCAGGTGAGTCCGACTGCTATTTTCTCCACAACAACCTTTTATGTTGAGGTGGAAAATTGCAAAACTGCCTAGATGGTTTTAAAGTCTGTTGACTTCCTGATGACCCCAACTCATTCTGTGATTTTGTTGTTGGTCATTAAAGCTATGGTAGGTAATCCTAGAGAGCTAGCAAGAGAGCTAGCAAGATTCGAAAGTGTCCACTCCTCTAAGCTCCACCCCCCCCTCCCCATTCCGTCAGTGCTTCATCCAAAGCCGGTGGAACCGCATGCGCACATGGAGCAGGGAGCCGGCAGAGGGGGGCGTAGGCAGAAAGCAGAGGCATCTGATTGGTTTTTTGTAGGCGACCAAGGATTGGTCAGCTTTTTCTCAGTCCTGCAGCTGCCACAGAGGTCTGATTATTTTCGTCCCTTTTTCTAAATACATCTTGTATAGATTTCTCTCAGGATAGACGGACCATTTCACCCAGTATTACAAAATGTGTTTCTGAACAGGATTACCTACCATGTCTTTAAGGGAGGCAAGTTTTAAATTCATCAGGAGAAGTTTTTATGGTTGACATATCCTGAGACGTTTTAGCTCAAGGAAGTCATAAAGGGGAGACAAAGAAAGACAAAATCTGGATTTTCTCCTATTATTATTTGAGTAGTCTTCTTACCCACTTTGATTAAAAAAAAATCCACAACAATGTCATACAAAGAAACTGAAGGCTAAAGATTGTGCCAACTTAAAAGCTGTTTATGGGATGTACCACCTTTGTGAAGATTAGAGGAAATAACACTTTCACATTCAGAGAGGGAGGGACTTTTCTCTAAATACTCTCATGTTCTGGTTGATGGAAGTAGTCTGTCTGCAGTGGAGAAATTAAATGCTCGGAAAATGGAGACACAGATGAGATGGAATGGAATAAAGCTAAAAAACAAACCAGTAACACAATACTTAACACACTTCAGTACAAATGTTTAATGAGAAAGTGTGTGACACCTGAAAAACTCCACCTGATATCCCAGATATACGCACAGAACGTTGGAATGAGAACAGAACTCTGATTCATGCTCAAAGATCCAAATCTTCTGGAAGGACGCTGTTAAATGTCTGTCAGACATGTTTAAAGCTAGTTTACCATTTAATGCCAAATTCTGTGTGCTGGGAATAAATCCACAGGAACGAGGCCCTGCTGGAACAGTATGGATGTACCTTCATTACTAACGTGGATTCCAGGTCTGGCTAATTGTATCGTCTTGGAAAGGCTGAGATGCCACAGGACTTCTTCCATCTCTGGGGACCATGAACACCACAGAGAAACAGAACATTTGAACTCTGCAAGTCACTCGTACTGAGAATGTTTGTGTCCTGTTAGCTTTTACATACATGACTTAAACTAAGTGTGACTGAGCCCACATGGGTCTATTGTTCTGTTGCAAAAATGTTAATAAAAACATTGTTTGGGAAAAAAAAAGCAGCCGTTTATGAACATGTAGCTTTAAATGAGTTTTACTGCACACATTTAGGACTGAAACGGTGATATTTTGTGCTGGTTTTCACTGTTCCTCGTCATAGTGAAGCCCAGAATCCAACCTGTCGGAGCAGCTCATTGAGCTTTCCAAAGCCAAGTGATGCCTGGAGTAAGACCCCAAAGCAAGATGAGCTGAAGAGGAGGCGTCAAGGATGCAGAGCAGGAACAAAATGAAGGACAAGGAGGAGGAAGTTTAAACCATTTCTTCCCCAGTGTGAGATCTCTGGTGGATAAAATGGACGAGCTTGGAGCCCCGATGAGGACACAGCAGGAATATCAGGAACAGACCTGGCTGCAGGAACAGGTCTAACAGCTCTCTGCTCAGCTTTAAGACTATCCGGGCAGACAGAGACTGCAGACAGAGCATTAACAGGAAAGGAGGAGGATCACAGAGCTGGTTAACAACAGGCAGCCGAGTGCCCTGAGAGGACAGGTCTTATAATTTGGTGCTTTATAAATAAAAATGCATGAAACTGAATTGCAGCAGAGACCAAAAGGTGAGGAGCTCCTTAAAGAGCCAGAACACGGCACAGAGGAGGATCAATCAAATCAAAAGTTTTATTCATATTTTAATTGATTTTTAATAATAACATGATGGAGACAAAGTGCAGGTGAGTCCCGCTGCTTCCAGGTAAACCCGAGCCCGGTCCAGAACTTTCTGCCAAAGAACCTGACCCTCATCTCACAGGGTTCCTGGGTCTCTGGGTTCCTGGTTCTCTGTGGACACAACAGAACCTGGCGTGGTATCTCATGGTCCTCATCGCTGCCTCAGGTAAGGAAACACACGCCTGTTCTCTGAGGGTACCACAGGTACAGCTGAGGGCCCAAGATGGAACCCTGTGGAACCCCTGAGTTCGCATTGCCTGTCCGGTTCTGTTACCTACGAGTCTGTTCAGGAGTCAGCTGACCGTTGGTCCAGAAGAAGAGATGACAACCAACAAGTTCACTGGGTCTGGATGCGTCTACTTCCTGGACAATAAGCGTTCTGCTGAGAACACGAAGATGGAAACTGAGTGAGAACCATTCCTGGTCCTGGTTTTAGTAGAGCTCGGTTCTCCTCTGCAGGTGCCGCAGGATGGAGTCTGTCCCCTGAGACGAGCCCCAAACTCTTTTCAGGGCTTCGCACTCGCGCTCGTTGGCCTGTTCCAGAGCGCCGCGACTGGTGTTCCTCATCAGAGCTTTGGACTCCCGTAGAACCTGCAGAACCAGAAGAACCAGAACAACGTTTAACCAGAACAGCCTTTAACCAGAACAACCTTTAACCAGAACAGCGTTTAACCAGAACAACGTTTAACCAGAACAGCCTTTAACCAGAACAGCGTTTAACCAGAACAGCGTTTAACCAGAACAACCTTTAACCAGAACAGCCTTTAACCAGAACAACGTTTAACCAGAACAGCCTTTAACCAGAACAACTTTTAACCAGAACAGCGTTTAACCAGAACAGCCTTTAACCAGAACAGCGTTTAACCAGAACAGCCTTTAACCAGAACAACCTTTAACCAGAACAGCCTTTAACCAGAACAGCGTTTAACCAGAACAACGTTTAACCAGAACAGCGTTTAACCAGAACAGCCTTTAACCAGAACAGCATTTAACCAGAACAACGTTTAACCAGAACAGCGTTTAACCAGAACAACCTTTAACCAGAACAACCTTTAACCAGAACAGCGTTTAACCAGAACAACGTTTAACCAGAACAGCGTTTAACCAGAACAACCTTTAACCAGAACAACCTTTAACCAGAACAGCCTTTAACCAGAACAGCGTTTAACCAGAACAACGTTTAACCAGAACAGTGTTTAACCAGAACAGCCTTTAACCAGAACAGCATTTAACCAGAACAGCCTTTAACCAGAACAGCATTTAACCAGAACAACGTTTAACCAGAACAGCGTTTAACCAGAACAACCTTTAACCAGAACAGCCTTTAACCAGAACAACCTTTAACCAGAACAACGTTTAACCAGAACAACCTTTAACCAGAACAACCTTTAACCAGAACAGCGTTTAACCAGAACAACCTTTAACCAGAACAACCTTTAACCAGAACAACCTTTAACCAGAACAACGTTTAACCAGAACAACCTTTAACTAGAACAGCGTTTAACCAAAACAACCTTTAACCAGAACAGCCTTTAACCAGAACAGCGTTTAACCAAAACAACCTTTAACCAGAACAACCTTTAACCAGAACAGCCTTTAACCAGAACAACGTTTAACCAGAACAACGTTTAACTAGAACAACCTTTAACTAGAACAGCGTTTAACCAGAACAACGTTTAACCAGAACAACCTTTAACCAGAACAGCGTTTAACCAAAACAACCTTTAACCAGAACAACGTTTAACCAGAACAACCTTTAACCAGAACAACGTTTAACCAGAACAGCGTTTAACCAGAACAGCGTTTAACCAGAACAACCTTTAACCAGAACAGTCTTTAACCGGAACAACCTTTAACCGGAACAGCGTTTAACCAGAACAGCGTTTAACCAGAACAGCATTTAACCAGAACAACGTTTAACCAGAACAACCTTTAACCAGAACAGTCTTTAACCGGAACAACGTTGAACCAGAACAGCGTTTAACCAGAACAGCGTTTAACCAGAACAACGTTTAACCAGAACAGTCTTTAACCGGAACAACCTTTAACCGGAACAGCGTTTAACCAGAACAACCTTTAACCAGAACAGCCTTTAACCAGAACAACGTTTAACCAGAACAACCTTTAACCAGAACAGCGTTTAACCAGAACAGCGTTTAACCAGAACAGCATTTAACCAGAACAACGTTTAACCAGAACAGCCTTTAACCGGAACAACCTTTAACCGGAACAGCGTTTAACCAGAACAACCTTTAACGAGAACAGCCTTTAACCAGAACAGCCTTTAACCAGAACAGCGTTTAACCAGAACAGCCTTTAACCAGAACAGCCTTTAACCAGAACAGCGTTTAACCAGAACAACGTTTAACCAGAACAGCCTTTAACCAGAACAACCTTTAACCAGAACAACGTTTAACCAGAACAGCCTTTAACCAGAACAGCCTTTAACCAGAACAACGTTTAACCAGAACAGCCTTTAACCAGAACAGCCTTTAACCAGAACAGCCTTTAACCAGAACAGCGTTTAACCAGAACAGCGTTTAACCAGAACAGCCTTTAACCAGAACAACGTTTAACCAGAACAGCGTTTAACCAGAACAGCCTTTAACCAGAACAACCTTTAACCAGAACAGCGTTTAACCAGAACAGCGTTTAACCAGAACAACCTTTAACCAGAACAACGTTTAACCAGAACAGCGTTTAACCAGAACAACGTTTAACCAGAACAACGTTTAACCAGAACAGCGTTTAACCAGAACAGCGTTTAACCAGAACAACGTTTAACCAGAACAGCGTTTAACCAGAACAGCCTTTAACCAGAACAACCTTTAACCAGAACAGCGTTTAACCAGAACAGCGTTTAACCAGAACAGCATTTAACCAGAACAACCTTTAACCAGAACAACCTTTAACCAGAACAGCATTTAACCAGAACAACCTTTAACCAGAACAGCGTTTAACCAGAACAGCGTTTAACCAGAACAGCATTTAACCAGAACAGCCTTTAACCAGAACAGCCTTTAACCAGAACAGCGTTTAACCAGAACAGCGTTTAACCAGAACAGCCTTTAACCAGAACAACCTTTAACCAGAACAGCCTTTAACCAGAACAGCGTTTAACCAGAACAGCGTTTAACCAGAACAGCCTTTAACCAGAACAACCTTTAACCAGAACAGCCTTTAACCAGAACAGCGTTTAACCAGAACAGCATTTAACCAGAACAGCCTTTAACCAGAACAGCCTTTAACCAGAACAGCGTTTAACCAGAACAGCATTTAACCAGAACAGCCTTTAACCAGAACAGCTTTTAACCAGAACAGCCTTTAACCAGAACAGCCTTTAACCAGAACAACCTTTAACCAGAACAGCGTTTAACCAGAACAACCTTTAACCAGAACAGCCTTTAACCAGAACAGCATTTAACCAGAACAGCCTTTAACCAGAACAACGTTTAACCAGAACAGCCTTTAACCAGAACAACGTTTAACCAGAACAGCGTTTAACCAGAACAGCATTTAACCAGAACAGCCTTTAACCAGAACAGCCTTTAACCAGAACAGCGTTTAACCAGAACAGCCTTTAACCAGAACAGCCTTTAACCAGAACAACCTTTAACCAGAACAACCTTTAACCAGAACAACCTTTAACCAGAACAGCCTTTAACCAGAACAGCGTTTAACCAGAACAGCGTTTAACCAGAACAGCATTTAACCAGAACAACCTTTAACCAGAACAGCGTTTAACCAGAACAGCGTTTAACCAGAACAGCGTTTAACCAGAACAACCTTTAACCAGAACAGCGTTTAACCAGAACAGCGTTTAACCAGAACAGCATTTAACCAGAACAACCTTTAACCAGAACAACCTTTAACCAGAACAGCATTTAACCAGAACAGCGTTTAACCAGAACAGCGTTTAACCAGAACAGCATTTAACCAGAACAACCTTTAACCAGAACAACCTTTAACCAGAACAGCATTTAACCAGAACAGCATTTAACCAGAACAACCTTTAACCAGAACAGCATTTAACCAGAACAGCGTTTAACCAGAACAGCGTTTAACCAGAACAGCATTTAACCAGAACAACCTTTAACCAGAACAACCTTTAACCAGAACAGCATTTAACCAGAACAGCATTTAACCAGAACAACCTTTAACCAGAACAACCTTTAACCAGAACAGCGTTTAACCAGAACAGCGTTTAACCAGAACAGCTTTTAACCAGAACAGTATTTAACCAGAACAACCTTTAACCAGAACAACCTTTAACCAGAACAGCATTTAACCAGAACAGCATTTAACCAGAACAACCTTTAACCAGAACAGCGTTTAACCAGAACAGCGTTTAACCAGAACAGCTTTTAACCAGAACAACCTTTAACCAGAACAGCATTTAACCAGAACAGCCTTTAACCAGAACAGCCTTTAACCAGAACAGCTTTTAACCAGAACAACCTTTAACCAGAACAGCATTTAACCAGAACAACCTTTAACCAGAACAGCGTTTAACCAGAACAACCTTTAACCAGAACAGCCTTTAACCAGAACAACGTTTAACCAGAACAACCTTTAACCAGAACAACGTTTAACCAGAACAACCTTTAACCAGAACAACCTTTAACCAGAACAGCCTTTAACCAGAACAACGTTTAACCAGAACAGCTTTTAACCAGAACGTTTAACCAGAACAGCGTTTAACCAGAACAGCGTTTAACCAGAACAACCTTTAACCAGAACAGCGTTTAACCAGAACAGCGTTTAACCAGAACAGCCTTTAACCAGAACAACCTTTAACCAGAACAACCTTTAACTAGAACAGCGTTTAACCAGAACAGCCTTTAACCAGAACAACCTTTAACCAGAACAGCGTTTAACCAGAACAGCCTTTAACCAGAACAACCTTTAACCAGAACAGCTTTTAACCAGAACGTTTAACCAGAACAGCCTTTAACCAGAACAGCGTTTAACCAGAACAGCCTTTAACCAGAACAGCCTTTAACCAGAACAGCCATTAACCAGAACAGCGTTTAACCAGAACAGCGTTTAACTAGAACGTTTAACCAGAACAACGTTTAACCAGAACAGCCTTTAACCAGAACAACCTTTAACCAGAACAGCGTTTAACCAGAACAGCATTCAACCAGAACAGCATTTAACCAGAACAACCTTTAACCAGAACAGCGTTTAACCAGAACAGCCTTTAACCAGAACAGCGTTTAACCAGAACAGCCTTTAACCAGAACAGCCTTTAACCAGAACAGCGTTTAACTAGAACGTTTAACCAGAACAACGTTTAACCAGAACAGCCTTTAACCAGAACAGCGTTTAACCAGAACAGCCTTTAACCAGAACAGCCTTTAACCAGAACAACGTTTAACCAGAACAACGTTTAACCAGAACAACCTTTAACCAGAACAACGTTTAACCAGAACAACCTTTAACCAGAACAACCTTTAACCAGAACAACCTTTAACCAGAACAGCCTTTAACCAGAACAACCTTTAACCAGAACAGCCTTTAACCAGAACAGCGTTTAACCAGAACAACCTTTAACCAGAACAACCTTTAACCAGAACAGCCTTTAACCAGAACAGCCTTTAACCAGAACAGCCTTTAACCAGAACAGCGTTTAACCAGAACAGCCTTTAACCAGAACAACCTTTAACCAGAACAGCGTTTAACCAGAACAGCCTTTAACCAGAACAACCTTTAACCAGAACAGCGTTTAACCAGAAAAGCGTTTAACCAGAACAGCCTTTAACCAGAACAGCCTTTAACCAGAACAGCGTTTAACCAGAACAGCCTTTAACCAGAACAACCTTTAACCAGAACAGCGTTTAACCAGAACAGCGTTTAACCAGAACAACCTTTAACCAGAACAACCTTTAACCAGAACAGCGTTTAACCAGAACAACCTTTAACCAGAACAGCGTTTAACCAGAACAGCGTTTAACCAGAACAGCGTTTAACCAGAACAACCTTTAACCAGAACAGCCTTTAACCAGAACAGCCTTTAACCAGAACAGCCTTTAACCAGAACAGCGTTTAACCAGAACAACCTTTAACCAGAACAACCTTTAACCAGAACAACCTTTAACCAGAACAGCCTTTAACCAGAACAACCTTTAACCAGAACAGCCTTTAACCAGAACAGCGTTTAACCAGAACAACCTTTAACCAGAACAACCTTTAACCAGAACAGCGTTTAACCAGAACAACCTTTAACCAGAACAGCCTTTAACCAGAACAGCGTTTAACCAGAACAACCTTTAACCAGAACAACCTTTAACCAGAACAGCGTTTAACCAGAACAGCGTTTAACCAGAACAGCCTTTAACCAGAACAACCTTTAACCAGAACAGCCTTTAACCAGAACAACCTTTAACCAGAACAGCGTTTAACCAGAACAGCGTTTAACCAGAACAGCCTTTAACCAGAACAACCTTTAACCAGAACAACGTTTAACCAGAACAGCGTTTAACCAGAACAGCGTTTAACCAGAACAGCGTTTAACCAGAACAACCTTTAACCAGAACAGCGTTTAACCAGAACAACCTTTAACCAGAACAACCTTTAATCAGAACAGCCTTTAACCAGAACAGCGTTTAACCAGAACAACCTTTAACCAGAACAACCTTTAATCAGAACAGCCTTTAACCAGAACAGCGTTTAACCAGAACAGCGTTTAACCAGAACAGCGTTTAACCAGAACAACCTTTAACCAGAACAGCCTTTAACCAGAACAGCGTTTAACCAGAACAACCTTTAACCAGAACAGCGTTTAACCAGAACAGCGTTTAACCAGAACAACCTTTAACCAGAACAGCCTTTAACCAGAACAACCTTTAACCAGAACAGCGTTTAACCAGAACAGCGTTTAACCAGAACAACCTTTAACCAGAACAGCCTTTAACCAGAACAGCCTTTAACCAGAACAACGTTTAACCAGAACAACCTTTAACCAGAACAGCGTTTAACCAGAACAGCGTTTAACCAGAACAACCTTTAACCAGAACAGCGTTTAACCAGAACAGCGTTTAACCAGAACAACCTTTAACCAGAACAGCATTTAACCAGAACAGCGTTTAACCAGAACAACCTTTAACCAGAACAGCGTTTAACCAGAACAACGTTTAACCAGAACAACCTTTAACCAGAACAGCGTTTAACCAGAACAGCGTTTAACCAGAACAACCTTTAACCAGAACAGCGTTTAACCAGAACAGCGTTTAACCAGAACAACCTTTAACCAGAACAACCTTTAACCAGAACAGCCTTTAACCAGAACAGCCTTTAACCAGAACAACGTTTAACCAGAACAACCTTTAACCAGAACAGCGTTTAACCAGAACAGCGTTTAACCAGAACAACCTTTAACCAGAACAGCATTTAACCAGAACAGCGTTTAACCAGAACAACCTTTAACCAGAACAGCATTTAACCAGAACAACGTTTAACCAGAACAACCTTTAACCAGAACAGCGTTTAACCAGAACAGCGTTTAACCAGAACAACCTTTAACCAGAACAGCGTTTAACCAGAACAGCGTTTAACTAGAACCACCTTTAACCAGAACAGCCTTTAACCAGAACAACCTTTAACCAGAACAACCTTTAACCAGAACAGCGTTTAACCAGAACAGCCTTTAACCAGAACAACCTTTAACCAGAACAGCCTTTAACCAGAACAACCTTTAACCAGAACAGCGTTTAACCAGAACAGCCTTTAACCAGAACAGCCTTTAACTAGAACGTTTAACCAGAACAACGTTTAACCAGAACAGCGTTTAACCAGAACAACGTTTAACCAGAACAGCCTTTAACCAGAACAACCTTTAACCAGAACAACCTTTAACCAGAACAGCGTTTAACCAGAACAGCGTTTAACCAGAACAGCGTTTAACCAGAACAACCTTTAACCAGAACAGCGTTTAACCAGAACAGCCTTTAACCAGAACAGCGTTTAACTAGAACCACCTTTAACCAGAACAGCCTTTAACCAGAACAACCTTTAACCAGAACAACCTTTAACCAGAACAGCGTTTAACCAGAACAGCCTTTAACCAGAACAACCTTTAACCAGAACAGCCTTTAACCAGAACAACCTTTAACCAGAACAGCGTTTAACCAGAACAGCCTTTAACCAGAACAGCCTTTAACTAGAACGTTTAACCAGAACAACGTTTAACCAGAACAGCGTTTAACCAGAACAGCCTTTAACCAGAACAGCCTTTAACTAGAACGTTTAACCAGAACAACGTTTAACCAGAACAGCGTTTAACCAGAACAACGTTTAACCAGAACAGCCTTTAACCAGAACAACCTTTAACCAGAACAGCCTTTAACCAGAACAACCTTTAACCAGAACAGCGTTTAACCAGAACAGCCTTTAACCAGAACAGCCTTTAACTAGAACGTTTAACCAGAACAACGTTTAACCAGAACAGCGTTTAACCAGAACAACGTTTAACCAGAACAGCCTTTAACCAGAACAACCTTTAACCAGAACAGCCTTTAACTAGAACGTTTAACCAGAACAACGTTTAACCAGAACAGCGTTTAACCAGAACAGCGTTTAACTAGAACCACCTTTAACCAGAACAGCCTTTAACCAGAACAACCTTTAACCAGAACAACCTTTAACCAGAACAGCGTTTAACCAGAACAGCCTTTAACCAGAACAACCTTTAACCAGAACAGCCTTTAACCAGAACAACCTTTAACCAGAACAGCGTTTAACCAGAACAGCCTTTAACCAGAACAGCCTTTAACTAGAACGTTTAACCAGAACAACGTTTAACCAGAACAGCGTTTAACCAGAACAGCCTTTAACCAGAACAGCCTTTAACTAGAACGTTTAACCAGAACAACGTTTAACCAGAACAGCGTTTAACCAGAACAACGTTTAACCAGAACAGCCTTTAACCAGAACAACCTTTAACCAGAACAGCCTTTAACCAGAACAACCTTTAACCAGAACAGCGTTTAACCAGAACAGCCTTTAACCAGAACAGCCTTTAACTAGAACGTTTAACCAGAACAACGTTTAACCAGAACAGCGTTTAACCAGAACAACGTTTAACCAGAACAGCCTTTAACCAGAACAACCTTTAACCAGAACAGCGTTTAACCAGAACACCCTTTAACCAGAACAGCGTTTAACCAGAACAGCGTTTAACCAGAACAACCTTTAACCAGAACAGCGTTTAACCAGAACAGCCTTTAACCAGAACACCCTTTAACCAGAACAGCGTTTAACTAGAACAGCCTTTAACCAGGTTACCGGTGAGTGTCACTAACCAGCGAGTCGACCGCCACCAGCTCTTTGATCCGCAGCATCACTTCCTGTGAGAAGGTTCCGGGCCAAAGAACCTGAGACACCAAACCTTTAGAACACGCCTCCTGGGCCGTCAGCTTCCTGCCGCTGAGCAGCAGCTCGTTAGCCTGGGGGAGAAAGGGGAGGAGTCAGTCAGAGGGGAGGGAGGGGGGCTGGGAGAAAGGGGAGGAGTCAGTCAGAGGGGAGGGAGGGGGGCTGGGAGAAAGGGGAGGAGTCAGTCAGAGGGGAGGGAGGGGGGAGGGAGGGGGGCGGGGAGAAAGGGGAGGAGTCGGGAGGGAGGGAGGGAGCGGGGAGAAAGGGGAGGAGTCAGTCAGAGGGGAGGGAGGGGGGAGGGAGGGGGGCGGGGAGAAAGGGGAGGAGTCAGTCAGAGGGGAGGGAGGGGGGAGGGAGGGGGCCGGGGAGAAAGGGGAGGAGTCGGGAGGGAGGGAGGGAGGGAGCGGGGAGAAAGGGGAGGAGTCAGTCAGAGGGGAGGGAGGGGGGCGGGGAGGGAGGGAGGGAGGGGAGGAGTCAGTCAGAGGGGAGGGAGGGAGGGGGCGGGGAGAAAGGGGAGGAGTCAGTGAGGGGTGGGGAGGGGAGAAAGGGGAGGAGTCAGTCAGGGGGGAGGGAGGGGGGCGGGGAGAAATGGGAGGAGTCAGGAAGGAGGGAGGGAGGGAGGGAGGGAGGGGGGGAGTCAGTCAGGGGGAGGGGGGGAGAAAGGGGAGGAGTCAGTCAGGGGGGAGGGAGGGGGCGGGGAGAAATGGGAGGAGTCAGGAGGGAGGGAGGGAGGAAGGGAGGGGAGTGGGGGGAGAAAGGGGAGGAGTCGGGAGGGAGGGAGGGAGGGAGGGGGGGGAGTCAGTCAGGGGGGAGGGAGGGGGCGGGGAGAAATGGGAGGAGTCAGGAGGGAGGGAGGGAGGGGAGTGGGGGGAGAAAGGGGAGGAGTCGGGAGGGAGGGAGGGGGGGAGTCAGTCAGGGGGAGGGGGGGAGAAAGGGGGGGGGGCGGCACTGACCGAGGCGAGGCCCATTATTTGGGGGGGGGGGGGGGGTAAAGGGGGGGGTAATGGGGGGTAACTGACCGAGGCGAGGCCCATGATCCGGGGGAAGCTGAAGGACGAGCAGCCGTCGGGCGTCTGGCCGCAGGCCGTGTACGGCGTCTGGAACCAGGCCTTCTCATTGGCCCACACCACGTCGCAGAGCGGCAGCAGCGCGGCCCCAAGGCCGAGCGCCGGCCCGTTCACCGCCGCCACGATCGGCTTCCTGAACTGGATGAAGGTGTTGACGAAGGTCCTGAGGAAGAGGACGCAGAGGTCAGAGAGTGTCGACGACCTCCTGATGACCTCACGATGACATCACGCGGTGCCGCAGTTACCTGATGGTTTCGGCCATTTTGATGCTCTCCTTCTTCCTGTCGTCCGTCAGCCGCCTGATGAAATACAGGAAGTCGAGGCCGCAGCAGAAGACGCTGCCGACGGCGCCGAGTAACACCAGCTTACTGTCGTCTGATGCCGCCGTTGCCATGGCGCTCTGGATCTCCTTCATCACCTAACAAAGAGGAGTCATCTGGGTATTCAGGTGTTGTCATAGCGAAAGGGGGCGGAGCTTGGCTGTTGGAGAGGAGGATAAGGAAACTAAAGGGTTGTGTGGGTGTGGCCTAATGTGTGGGTGTGACCTAATGTCGGGTGTGGTGGGCGTGACCTAATGTGTGGGTGTGGCCTTGTGTGGGTCTGGCCTAATGTATGGGTGTGGTCTTATGTGTAGGTGTGGCCTAATGTGTGGGCGTGACCTAATGTCGGGTGTGGTGGGCGTGACCTAATGTGTGGGTGTGGTCTTATGTGTGGGTGTGGCCTAATGTCGGGCGTGGTGGGTGTGGCCTAATGTCGGGCGTGGTGGGTGTGGCCTAATGTGTGGGTGTGGTCTTATGTGTGGGTGTGGCCTAATTTATGGGTGTGGCCTAATGTGTGGGTGTGACCTAATGTCGGGTGTGGTGGGCGTGACCTAATATGTGGGTGTGGCCTAATGTCGGGCGTGGTCTCATGTGTGGGTGTGTCCCAATGTCGGAGTGTACCCTAATTTGTGGGTGTGTCCTAATTTGTGGGTGTGTCCTAATGTCGGACGTAACCTAATGTGTGGGCGTGCCCTAATATCAGGACGTGCCCTAATGTCGGGGTGCGGCCTAATTTCGGGGCGTGCCCTAATGTGTGGGTGTGGCCTAATATCGGGGCGTTGTAGGTGTGGCCTAATGTGTGGGTGTGTCCTAATGTCGGGGCGTGCCCTAATGTGTGTGCGTGGCCTAATGTGTGGGTGTGTCCTAATGTCGGGGCGTGCCCTAATGTGTGTGCGTGGCCTAATGTGTGGGTGTGTCCTAATGTCGGGGCGTGCCCTAATGTGTGTGCGTGGCCTAATGTGTGGGTGTGTCCTAATGTCGGGGCGTGCCCTAATGTGTGGGTGTGGCCTAATGTCGGGCGTGGTGGGTGTGGCCTAATATCGGGACATGCCCTAATGTGTGTGCGTGGCCTAATGTCGGGGCGTGGTAGGTGTGGCCTAATGTGTGGGTGTGGCCTAATGTTGGGGTGTGGTAGGTGTGGCCTAATGTGTGGGTGTGGCCTAATGTCGGGGCGTGGCCTTACCTCGGGGTTGAGCGTGTTGTTCTCCGAGCTCTTGGTGGACAGCAGGATGTGGGTGAAGCCATCTTGTTTCTTCACCACGATGTCACGGTAACGGTAGGCGCTCTCCGTCTGACGGACACTGAACCTGAGGCGCTTATCGAACGCCGAGCGTTCCTCCAGACGCCGCTTTCCCATCACGCTGACAGCTCCTGCAGCGGCGCTCTGCGCACCCGACATGCCGCTGGCTGCGACCGCCTCCATCAGCAGCGAGTTTCCTGGGGGACACAGACCAAAACCCCCTGAGCCAGGTCCGATTCTACATAACCGAGACAGGTTCCAAACGTTCCGTCTGAGCCAGTCCGGCTGGACTCAGGACTCACCTGAGCTGCTGAGGGAGCGCATGGCCACAGGTGTGATGGGGGCCCTGGGCGGGGGCGGGGGGTTCTGGCTCCGCGGCCTGGTCCCCATGCGGGCCCTCTCCTCCCCGGGACCCAGCTGGACTCCCACCGGCTTGTGGAGCAGCGCGACTTCAGGCGGCACCAGGTGCGCCTCCTGGGCCTCCGGGGCCTCCAGGCTGTGGGCGGCCTCGCTGGCCGACTCCTCCGAGTCCGGCCGGCTGTTCATCGGACTCTTGGGAACCAGGATCTTGATGCCGGTCTTGGACAGGTCCAGGCTGCGGCGGGCTGAGCCGGCCGGGCACAGCGCCATCGGCCCGGCGCCGAAGCCGTCGGTGGGCCGCTGGGGGCCGGCGAGGACCGGGCGGGGCGTCTGGGCCGGGCTGAGCGCGGCTCTGCCCTGGAGGCAGTCTCTGCTGAGGTCGCTGCGGGTGGAGCTGCTGGGCGGCGGCCTGCACAGCAGCCTGTGGGCGGGGCTGTGGTGGAGGCTGCGGGTGGAGCGCAGCAAGGCGCCGTCTCTCTGCCGCTCGGCGTGCAGGTTGAAGTCGTGCACGTAGGTCATGCACGTGGACAGGTGACTCTCAGGCTCCCAGGTGTCGCCCTCAGACCCGTAACCTCTCCACCTAACCAGGTACTCCACCTTCCCCTTCTTGTTCTTTCTCCTGTCCACGATCCTCTCCACCTGGGGGACACAATCGGAAACCAGACATCGTTAACGCGATGCCAAGGAGGAAAGACATCAGCAGCGATCCCAGAGGCAGCTGCTGCTGCCCATGCTACATCTCAGACTCTGCAGGCCTCACTGCTGCTACCAGCTGCTGGATCAGGGGTTCACTTAGTTTCTCACTCACTGCCGCTAACAGCTGCTAGATCAGGGGTTCACTTAGTTTCTCACTCACTGCTGCTACCAGCTGCTAGATCAGGGGTTCACTTAGTTTCTCACACTCTGCTGCTACCAGCTGCTGGATCAGGGGTTCACTTAGTTTCTCACTCACTGCCGCTACCAGCTGCTAGATCAGGGGTTCACTTAGTTTCTCACACTCTGCTGCTACCAGCTGCTGGATCAGGGGTTCACTTAGTTTCTCACTCACTGCCGCTACCAGCTGCTGGATCAGGGGTTCACTTAGTTTCTCACACACTGCCGCTACCAGCTGCTGGATCAGGGGTTCACTTAGTTTCTCACACACTGCCGCTACCAGCTGCTAGATCAGGGGTTCACTTAGTTTCTCACACACTGCCGCTACCAGCTGCTGGATCAGGGGTTCACTTAGTTTCTCACACACTGCCGCTACCAGCTGCTGGATCAGGGGTTCACTTAGTTTCTCACTCACTGCCGCTACCAGCTGCTGGATCAGGGGTTCACTTAGTTTCTCACTCACTGCTGCTACCAGCTGCTGGATCAGGGGTTCACTTAGTTTCTCACTCACTGCTGCTACCAGCTGCTGGATCAGGGGTTCACTTAGTTTCTCACACACTGCTGCTACCAGCTGCTGGATCAGGGGTTCACTTAGTTTCTCACTCACTGCTGCTACCAGCTGCTGGATCAGGGGTTCACTTAGTTTCTCACTCACTGCTGCTACCAGCTGCTAGATCAGGGGTTCACTTAGTTTCTCACTCACTGCTGCTACCAGCTGCTGGATCAGGGGTTCACTTAGTTTCTCACACTCTGCTGCTACCAGCTGCTGGATCAGGGGTTCACTTAGTTTCTCACACACTGCTGCTACCAGCTGCTGGATCAGGGGTTCACTTAGTTTCTCACTCACTGCTGCTACCAGCTGCTGGATCAGGGGTTCACTTAGTTTCTCACACTCTGCTGCTACCAGCTGCTGGATCAGGGGTTCACTTAGTTTCTCACACTCTGCTGCTACCAGCTGCTGGATCAGGGGTTCACTTAGTTTCTCACACTCTGCTGCTACCAGCTGCTGGATCAGGGGTTCACTTAGTTTCTCACTCACTGCCGCTACCAGCTGCTGGATCAGGGGTTCACTTAGTTTCTCACTCACTGCCGCTACCAGCTGCTGGATCAGGGGTTCACTTAGTTTCTCACTCACTGCCGCTACCAGCTGCTGGATCAGGGGTTCACTTAGTTTCTCACTGCTGCTACCAGCTGCTGGATCAGGGGTTCACTTAGTTTCTCACACACTGCCGCTACCAGCTGCTGGATCAGGGGTTCACTTAGTTTCTCACTCACTGCCGCTACCAGCTGCTGGATCAGGGGTTCACTTAGTTTCTCACACACTGCCGCTACCAGCTGCTGGATCAGGGGTTCACTTAGTTTCTCACTCACTGCCGCTACCAGCTGCTGGATCAGGGGTTCACTTAGTTTCTCACTCACTGCCGCTACCAGCTGCTGGATCAGGGGTTCACTTAGTTTCTCACACACTGCTGCTACCAGCTGCTGGATCAGGGGTTCACTTAGTTTCTCACTCACTGCTGCTACCAGCTACTGGATCAGGGGTTCACTTAGTTTCTCACACACTGCTGCTACCAGCTGCTGGATCAGGGGTTCACTTAGTTTCTCACACACTGCTGCTACCAGCTGCTGGATCAGGGGTTCACTTAGTTTCTCACACACTGCTGCTACCAGCTACTGGATCAGGGGTTCACTTAGTTTCTCACACACTGCTGCTACCAGCTACTGGATCAGGGGTTCACTTAGTTTCTCACACACTGCTGCTACCAGCTACTGGATCATGGGTTCACTTAGTTTCTCACTCACTGCTGCTACCAGCTACTGGATCAGGGGTTCACTTAGTTTCTCACACACTGCTGCTACCAGCTACTGGATCATGGGTTCACTTAGTTTCTCACTCACTGCTGCTACCAGCTACTGGATCAGGGGTTCACTTAGTTTCTCACACACTGCTGCTACCAGCTGCTGGATCAGGGGTTCACTTAGTTTCTCACACACTGCTGCTACCAGCTACTGGATCAGGGGTTCACTTAGTTTCTCACACACTGCTGCTACCAGCTGCTGGATCAGGGGTTCACTTAGTTTCTCACTCACTGCTGCTACCAGCTGCTGGATCAGGGGTTCACTTAGTTTCTCACTCACTGCTGCTACCAGCTGCTGGATCAGGGGTTCACTTAGTTTCTCACTCACACTGGTTCTGATACATGAATGTTCCTGGTTCTGGCTCATGAATGTTCCTGGTTCTGGTTCTGACCCATGAATGTTACTGGTTCTGGTTCTGACCCATTAATGTAACTGGTTCTGGTTCTGATACATGAATGGTCCTGGTTCTGGTTCTGACCCATTAATGTTACTGGTTCTGGTTCTGACCCATGAATGTTACTGGTTCTGGTTCTGACCCATTAATGTAACTGGTTCTGGTTCTGACCCATGAATGTTCCTAGTTCTGACCCATGAATGTTCCTGGTTCTGGTTCTGACCCATGAATGTTACTGGTTCTGACCCATTAATGTAACTGGTTCTGGTTCTGACCCATGAATGTTCCTAGTTCTGACCCATTAATGTTCCTAGTTCTGACCCATGAATGTTCCTGGTTCTGGTTCTGACCCATGAATGTTCCTAGTTCTGACCCATGAATGTTCCTGGTTCTAGTTCTGACCCATGAATGTTCTTAGTTCTGACCCATGAATGTTCCTGGTTCTGGTTCTGACCCATGAATGTTACTGGTTCTGGTTCTGACCCATTAATGTAACTGGTTCTGGTTCTGACCCATGAATGTTCCTGGTTCTGGTTCTGACCCATGAATGTAACTGGTTCTGGTTCTGACCCATGAATGTTCCTAGTTCTGACCCATGAATGTTCCTGGTCCTGGTTCTGGTTCTGACCCATGAATGTTCCTGGTTCTGGTTCTGATACATGAATGTTCCTGGTTCTGGTTCTGACCCATGAATGTTCCTGGTTCTGGTTCTGACCCATGAATGTTCCTGGTTCTGGTTCTGATACATGAATGGTCCTGGTTCTGATTCTGACCCATGAATGTTCCTGGTTCTGGTTCTGACCCATGAATGTTCCTGGTTCTGGTTCTGATACATGAATGGTCCTGGTTCTGACCCATGAATGTTACTGGTCCTGGTTCTGACCCATGAATGTTCCTGGTTCTGGTTCTGATACATGAATGGTCCTGGTTCTGGTTCTGACCCATGAATGTAACTGGTTCTGGTTCTGACCCATGAATGGTCCTGGTTCTGGTTCTGACCCATGAATGTAACTGGTTCTGGTTCTGACCCATGAATGTAACTGGTTCTGGTTACTGAGCTTTCTGCTCAGAAGAAGCTAGTCTGAGAATAAGCGGTCCAGCTCGGGTTAAATATCCCCCATCTGATCGATCTTGATCAGTGATCAGTTACTGATGCTCCTTAGCGATCAGTGATCAGTTACTGATGCTCCTTATCGATCAGTGATCAGTTACTGATGCTCCTTATCGATCAGTGATCAGTTACTGATGCTCCTTATCGATCAGTTACTGATGCTCCTTATCGATCAGTGATCAGTTACTGATGCTCCTTATCGATCAGTTACTGATGCTCCTTATCGATCAGTTACTGATGCTCCTTATCGATCAGTGATCAGTTACTGATGCTCCTTATCGATCAGTTGTCAGTTACTGATGCTCCTTATCGATCAGTGATCAGTTACTGATGCTCCTTATCGATCAGTTGTCAGTTACTGATGCTCCTTATCGATCAGTTGTCAGTTACTGATGCTCCTTATCGATCAGTGATCAGTTACTGATGCTCCTTATCGATCAGTGATCAGTTACTGATGCTCCTTATCGATCAGTTGTCAGTTACTGATGCTCCTTATCGATCAGTGATCAGTTACTGATGCTCCTTATTGATCAGTGATCAGTTACTGATGCTCCTTATCGATAAGTTATATCAGTTACTGATGCTCCTTATCGATCAGTTATCAGTTACTGATGCTCCTTATCGATCAGTGATCAGTTACTGATGCTCCTTATCGATCAGTCGTCAGTTACTGATGCTCCTTATCGATCAGTCGTCAGTTACTGATGCTCCTTATCGATCAGTTATCAGTTACTGATGCTCCTTATCGATCATTGATCAGTTACTGATGCTCCTTATCGATCAGTGATCAGTTACTGATGCTCCTTATCGATCAGTGATCAGTTACTGATGCTCCTTATCGATCATTGATCAGTTACTGATGCTCCTTATCGATCAGTGATCAGTTACTGATGCTCCTTATCGATCAGTTACTGATGCTCCTTATCGATCAGTGACTGATGCTCCTTATCGATCAGTGATCAGTTACTGATGCTCCTTATCGATCAGTGATCAGTTACTGATGCTCCTTATCGATCAGTGATCAGTTACTGATGCTCCTTATCGATCAGTGGTCAGTTACTGATGCTCCTTATCGATCAGTGGTCAGTTACTGATGCTCCTTATCGATCAGTTGTCAGTTACTGATGCTCCTTATCGATAAGTTATATCAGTTACTGATGCTCCTTATCGATCAGTGATCAGTTACTGATGCTCCTTATCGATCAGTGATCAGTTACTGATGCTCCTTATCGATCAGTGATCAGTTACTGATGCTCCTTATTGATCAGTGATCAGTTACTGATGCTCCTTATCGATAAGTTATATCAGTTACTGATGCTCCTTATCGATCAGTGATCAGTTACTGATGCTCCTTATCGATCAGTGATCAGTTACTGATGCTCCTTATCGATCAGTTGTCAGTTACTGATGCTCCTTATCGATCAGTGATCAGTTACTGATGCTCCTTATCGATCAGTGATCAGTTACTGATGCTCCTTATTGATCAGTGATCAGTTACTGATGCTCCTTATCGATAAGTTATATCAGTTACTGATGCTCCTTATCGATCAGTGATCAGTTACTGATGCTCCTTATCGATCAGTCGTCAGTTACTGATGCTCCTTATCGATCAGTGATCAGTTACTGATGCTCCTTATCGATCAGTGATCAGTTACTGATGCTCCTTATCGATCAGTGATCAGTTACTGATGCTCCTTATCGATCAGTGGTCAGTTACTGATGCTCCTTATCGATCAGTTGTCAGTTACTGATGCTCCTTATCGATCAGTTGTCAGTTACTGATGCTCCTTATCGATCAGTGATCAGTTACTGATGCTCCTTATCGATCAGTGATCAGTTACTGATGCTCCTTATCGATCAGTGATCAGTTACTGATGCTCCTTATCGATCAGTTGTCAGTTACTGATGCTCCTTATCGATCAGTGATCAGTTACTGATGCTCCTTATCGATCAGTGATCAGTTACTGATGCTCCTTATCGATCAGTGATCAGTTACTGATGCTCCTTATTGATCAGTGATCAGTTACTGATGCTCCTTATCGATCAGTGATCAGTTACTGATGCTCCTTATCGATAAGTTATATCAGTTACTGATGCTCCTTATCGATCAGTTATCAGTTACTGATGCTCCTTATCGATCAGTCGTCAGTTACTGATGCTCCTTATCGATCAGTGATCAGTTACTGATGCTCCTTATCGATCAGTTGTCAGTTACTGATGCTCCTTATCGATCAGTGATCAGTTACTGATGCTCCTTATCGATCAGTGATCAGTTACTGATGCTCCTTATCGATCAGTGATCAGTTACTGATGCTCCTTATCGATCAGTGACTGATGCTCCTTATCGATCAGTGATCAGTTACTGATGCTCCTTATCGATCAGTGATCAGTTACTGATGCTCCTTATCGATCAGTGATCAGTTACTGATGCTCCTTATCGATCAGTGGTCAGTTACTGATGCTCCTTATCGATCAGTTGTCAGTTACTGATGCTCCTTATCGATCAGTTATCAGTTACTGATGCTCCTTATTGATCAGTGATCAGTTACTGATGCTCCTTATCGATCAGTTATCAGTTACTGATGCTCCTTATCGATCAGTTGTCAGTTACTGATGCTCCTTATCGATCAGTGATCAGTTACTGATGCTCCTTATCGATCAGTGATCAGTTACTGATGCTCCTTATCGATCAGTGATCAGTTACTGATGCTCCTTATCGATCAGTTATCAGTTACTGATGCTCCTTATTGATCAGTGATCAGTTACTGATGCTCCTTATCGATAAGTTATATCAGTTACTGATGCTCCTTATCGATAAGTTATATCAGTTACTGATGCTCCTTATCGATAAGTTATATCAGTTACTGATGCTCCTTATTGATCAGTTATCAGTTACTGATGCTCCTTATCGATCAGTTATCAGTTACTGATGCTCCTTATCGATCAGTTGTCAGTTACTGATGCTCCTTATCGATCAGTGATCAGTTACTGATGCTCCTTATCGATCAGTTGTCAGTTACTGATGCTCCTTATCGATCAGTGATCAGTTACTGATGCTCCTTATCGATCAGTGATCAGTTACTGATGCTCCTTATCGATCAGTGATCAGTTACTGATGCTCCTTATCGATCAGTTGTCAGTTACTGATGCTCCTTATCGATCAGTTGTCAGTTACTGATGCTCCTTATCGATCAGTGATCAGTTACTGATGCTCCTTATCGATCAGTGATCAGTTACTGATGCTCCTTATCGATCAGTGATCAGTTACTGATGCTCCTTATTGATCAGTGATCAGTTACTGATGCTCCTTATCGATAAGTTATATCAGTTACTGATGCTCCTTATCGATAAGTTATATCAGTTACTGATGCTCCTTATCGATAAGTTATATCAGTTACTGATGCTCCTTATTGATCAGTTATCAGTTACTGATGCTCCTTATCGATCAGTTATCAGTTACTGATGCTCCTTATCGATCAGTTGTCAGTTACTGATGCTCCTTATCGATCAGTGATCAGTTACTGATGCTCCTTATCGATCAGTTGTCAGTTACTGATGCTCCTTATCGATCAGTGATCAGTTACTGATGCTCCTTATCGATCAGTGATCAGTTACTGATGCTCCTTATCGATCAGTGATCAGTTACTGATGCTCCTTATCGATCAGTTGTCAGTTACTGATGCTCCTTATCGATCAGTTGTCAGTTACTGATGCTCCTTATCGATCAGTGATCAGTTACTGATGCTCCTTATCGATCAGTGATCAGTTACTGATGCTCCTTATCGATCAGTGATCAGTTACTGATGCTCCTTATCGATCAGTTGTCAGTTACTGATGCTCCTTATCGATCAGTTGTCAGTTACTGATGCTCCTTATCGATCAGTTGTCAGTTACTGATGCTCCTTATCGATCAGTTGTCAGTTACTGATGCTCCTTATCGATCAGTGATCAGTTACTGATGCTCCTTATCGATCAGTGATCAGTTACTGATGCTCCTTATCGATCAGTGACTGATGCTCCTTATCGATCAGTGATCAGTTACTGATGCTCCTTATCGATCAGTGATCAGTTACTGATGCTCCTTATCGATCAGTGATCAGTTACTGATGCTCCTTATCGATCAGTGACTGATGCTCCTTATCGATCAGTGATCAGTTACTGATGCTCCTTATCGATCAGTTACTGATGCTCCTTATCGATCAGTGATCAGTTACTGATGCTCCTTATCGATCAGTGATCAGTTACTGATGCTCCTTATCGATCAGTGATCAGTTACTGATGCTCCTTATCGATCAGTCGTCAGTTACTGATGCTCCTTATCGATCAGTGATCAGTTACTGATGCTCCTTATCGATCAGTGATCAGTTACTGATGCTCCTTATCGATCAGTGATCAGTTACTGATGCTCCTTATCGATCAGTGATCAGTTACTGATGCTCCTTATCGATCAGTGATCAGTTACTGATGCTCCTTATCGATCAGTGATCAGTTACTGATGCTCCTTATCGATCAGTTGTCAGTTACTGATGCTCCTTATCGATCAGTGATCAGTTACTGATGCTCCTTATCGATCAGTGATCAGTTACTGATGCTCCTTATCGATCAGTTGTCAGTTACTGATGCTCCTTATCGATCAGTTGTCAGTTACTGATGCTCCTTATCGATCAGTTGTCAGTTACTGATGCTCCTTATCGATCAGTTGTCAGTTACTGATGCTCCTTATCGATCAGTGATCAGTTACTGATGCTCCTTATCGATCAGTGATCAGTTACTGATGCTCCTTATCGATCAGTTACTGATGCTCCTTATCGATCAGTGATCAGTTACTGATGCTCCTTATCGATCAGTGATCAGTTACTGATGCTCCTTATCGATCAGTGATCAGTTACTGATGCTCCTTATCGATCAGTGATCAGTTACTGATGCTCCTTATCGATCAGTTGTCAGTTACTGATGCTCCTTATCGATCAGTTGTCAGTTACTGATGCTCCTTATCGATCAGTTGTCAGTTACTGATGCTCCTTATCGATCAGTTGTCAGTTACTGATGCTCCTTATCGATCAGTGATCAGTTACTGATGCTCCTTATCGATCAGTTGTCAGTTACTGATGCTCCTTATCGATCAGTGATCAGTTACTGATGCTCCTTATCGATCAGTTACTGATGCTCCTTATCGATCAGTGACTGATGCTCCTTATCGATCAGTGATCAGTTACTGATGCTCCTTATCGATCAGTGATCAGTTACTGATGCTCCTTATCGATCAGTTACTGATGCTCCTTATCGATCAGTGATCAGTTACTGATGCTCCTTATCGATCAGTGATCAGTTACTGATGCTCCTTATCGATCAGTTACTGATGCTCCTTATCGATCAGTGATCAGTTACTGATGCTCCTTATCGATCAGTGATCAGTTACTGATGCTCCTTATCGATCAGTGACTGATGCTCCTTATCGATCAGTGATCAGTTACTGATGCTCCTTATCGATCAGTTACTGATGCTCCTTATCGATCAGTGATCAGTTACTGATGCTCCTTATCGATCAGTGATCAGTTACTGATGCTCCTTATCGATCAGTGATCAGTTACTGATGCTCCTTATCGATCAGTGATCAGTTACTGATGCTCCTTATCGATCAGTCGTCAGTTACTGATGCTCCTTATCGATCAGTGATCAGTTACTGATGCTCCTTATCGATCAGTTGTCAGTTACTGATGCTCCTTATCGATCAGTTATCAGTTACTGATGCTCCTTATCGATCAGTGATCAGTTACTGATGCTCCTTATCGATCAGTCGTCAGTTACTGATGCTCCTTATCGATCAGTCGTCAGTTACTGATGCTCCTTATCGATCAGTTATCAGTTACTGATGCTCCTTATCGATCAGTGATCAGTTACTGATGCTCCTTATCGATCAGTGATCAGTTACTGATGCTCCTTATCGATCAGTGATCAGTTACTGATGCTCCTTATCGATCAGTTACTGATGCTCCTTATCGATCAGTGATCAGTTACTGATGCTCCTTATCGATCAGTGACTGATGCTCCTTATCGATCAGTGATCAGTTACTGATGCTCCTTATCGATCAGTGATCAGTTACTGATGCTCCTTATCGATCAGTGATCAGTTACTGATGCTCCTTATCGATCAGTTACTGATGCTCCTTATCGATCAGTGATCAGTTACTGATGCTCCTTATCGATCAGTGATCAGTTACTGATGCTCCTTATCGATCAGTGATCAGTTACTGATGCTCCTTATCGATCAGTTACTGATGCTCCTTATCGATCAGTGATCAGTTACTGATGCTCCTTATCGATCAGTGATCAGTTACTGATGCTCCTTATCGATCAGTGACTGATGCTCCTTATCGATCAGTGATCAGTTACTGATGCTCCTTATCGATCAGTTACTGATGCTCCTTATCGATCAGTGATCAGTTACTGATGCTCCTTATCGATCAGTGATCAGTTACTGATGCTCCTTATCGATCAGTGATCAGTTACTGATGCTCCTTATCGATCAGTGATCAGTTACTGATGCTCCTTATCGATCAGTCGTCAGTTACTGATGCTCCTTATCGATCAGTGATCAGTTACTGATGCTCCTTATCGATCAGTTGTCAGTTACTGATGCTCCTTATCGATCAGTGATCAGTTACTGATGCTCCTTATCGATCAGTGATCAGTTACTGATGCTCCTTATCGATCAGTTGTCAGTTACTGATGCTCCTTATCGATCAGTTGTCAGTTACTGATGCTCCTTATCGATCAGTTGTCAGTTACTGATGCTCCTTATCGATCAGTGATCAGTTACTGATGCTCCTTATCGATCAGTGATCAGTTACTGATGCTCCTTATCGATCAGTGATCAGTTACTGATGCTCCTTATCGATCAGTTGTCAGTTACTGATGCTCCTTATCGATCAGTGATCAGTTACTGATGCTCCTTATCGATAAGTTATATCAGTTACTGATGCTCCTTATCGATCAGTTATCAGTTACTGATGCTCCTTATCGATCAGTGATCAGTTACTGATGCTCCTTATCGATCAGTCGTCAGTTACTGATGCTCCTTATCGATCAGTCGTCAGTTACTGATGCTCCTTATCGATCAGTTATCAGTTACTGATGCTCCTTATCGATCAGTGATCAGTTACTGATGCTCCTTATCGATCAGTGATCAGTTACTGATGCTCCTTATCGATCAGTGATCAGTTACTGATGCTCCTTATCGATCAGTTGTCAGTTACTGATGCTCCTTATCGATCAGTTGTCAGTTACTGATGCTCCTTATCGATCAGTTATCAGTTACTGATGCTCCTTATCGATCAGTGATCAGTTACTGATGCTCCTTATCGATCAGTGATCAGTTACTGATGCTCCTTATCGATCAGTGATCAGTTACTGATGCTCCTTATCGATCAGTTGTCAGTTACTGATGCTCCTTATCGATCAGTTGTCAGTTACTGATGCTCCTTAGCGATCAGTGATCAGTTACTGATGCTCCTTATCGATCAGTCGTCAGTTACTGATGCTCCTTATCGATCAGTTATCAGTTACTGATGCTCCTTATCGATCAGTGATCAGTTACTGATGCTCCTTATCGATCAGTGATCAGTTACTGATGCTCCTTATCGATCAGTTACTGATGCTCCTTATCGATCAGTGATCAGTTACTGATGCTCCTTATCGATCAGTGACTGATGCTCCTTATCGATCAGTGATCAGTTACTGATGCTCCTTATCGATCAGTGGTCAGTTACTGATGCTCCTTATCGATCAGTTGTCAGTTACTGATGCTCCTTATCGATCAGTTGTCAGTTACTGATGCTCCTTATCGATCAGTGATCAGTTACTGATGCTCCTTATCGATCAGTGATCAGTTACTGATGCTCCTTATCGATCAGTGGTCAGTTACTGATGCTCCTTATCGATCAGTTGTCAGTTACTGATGCTCCTTATCGATCAGTTGTCAGTTACTGATGCTCCTTATCGATCAGTGATCAGTTACTGATGCTCCTTATCGATCAGTGATCAGTTACTGATGCTCCTTATCGATCAGTTATCAGTTACTGATGCTCCTTATCGATCAGTTGTCAGTTACTGATGCTCCTTATCGATCAGTGATCAGTTACTGATGCTCCTTATCGATCAGTGATCAGTTACTGATGCTCCTTATCGATCAGTGATCAGTTACTGATGCTCCTTATCGATCAGTCGTCAGTTACTGATGCTCCTTATCGATCAGTGATCAGTTACTGATGCTCCTTATCGATCAGTGATCAGTTACTGATGCTCCTTATCGATCAGTCGTCAGTTACTGATGCTCCTTATCGATCAGCATCAGCACACACACCTGAGTCTGGCTCCTGCTGATCAGCACTGATCAAACTTTCTGATCCGTTAGCCTGAGGCTAACAGGAAGCTAACAGCAGGCTAGCTGAGTTCAGTTTTACCTGGTTAGTTTTACCTGGTTCAAACGCTGCCGCTAACCGGCTCTGACTCACACTAACTAGTGTTAACCAGCTGCTAACTAACCGCTCTACGTCACTTCACCAAACTTCTGAAACTTCACCGACTCACAACTTCTCCGTTAGCACGTTAGCTTTAGCTGGCATCACCTCATACAGCTCCTCTGTCGCCATGGACACAGTGCGCGTGCACGTGCAGCTTCCCCCGGACTCCCTCAGTTGTGCAGCGGCATGAGATAAAGTTTGTGGGTCCGTCCTCGGCGCTTCGCAGGCAGTCGGTGTATCCGTTAACAGGCAGGAAGCTCCGGTTTCTCTCCGTTAGCAGTTAGCCGTTAGCTGTTAGCACCACGGCTTCACGACCACTTCCGCTCTGTTTCCCGGACCTCCAAAATAAAAGCCGCTGGGCCGAGCTCCTCCTCTCAGCCGGCTCACAGCATGATGGAGCCTTTAGTAACTGAGACCTCCATCAGCATGATGGAGCCTTTATTAACGGAGACCTCCACCAACATGATGGAGCCTTTATTAACGGAGACCTCCACCAACATGATGGAGCCTTTAGTAACTGAGACCTCCATCAGCATGATGGAGCCTTTATTAACGGAGACCTCCACCAACATGATGGAGCCTTTATTAACGGAGACCTCCATCAGCATGATGGAGCCTTTATTAACGGAGACCTCCACCAACATGATGGAGCCTTTATTAACGGAGACCTCCATCAGCATGATGGAGCCTTTATTAACGGAGACCTCCACCAACATGATGGAGCCTTTATTAACTGAGACCTCCATCAGCATGATGGAGCCTTTATTAACGGAGACCTCCACCAACATGATGGAGCCTTTATTAACGGAGACCTCCACCAACATGATGGAGCCTTTATTAACGGAGACCTCCACCAACATGATGGAGCCTTTATTAACGGAGACCTCCACCAACATGATGGAGCCTTTATTAACGGAGACCTCCACCAACATGATGGAGCCTTTATTAACTGAGACCTCCACCAACATGATGGAGTCTTTATTAACTGAGACCTCCACCAACATGATGGAGCCTTTATTAACGGAGACTTAACGGAGACCTCCACCAACATGATGGAGCCTTTATTAACGGAGACCTCCACCAACATGATGGAGCCTTTATTAACTGAGACCTCCATCAGCATGATGGAGCCTTTATTAACGGAGACCTCCACCAACATGATGGAGCCTTTATTAACGGAGACCTCCACCAACATGATGGAGCCTTTATTAACGGAGACCTCCACCAACATGATGGAGCCTTTATTAACGGAGACCTCCACCAACATGATGGAGCCTTTATTAACGGAGACCTCCACCAACATGATGGAGCCTTTATTAACTGAGACCTCCACCAACATGATGGAGTCTTTATTAACTGAGACCTCCACCAACATGATGGAGCCTTTATTAACGGAGACTTAACGGAGACCTCCACCAACATGATGGAGCCTTTATTAACGGAGACCTCCACCAACATGATGGAGCCTTTATTAACTGAGACCTCCACCAACATGATGGAGCCTTTATTAACGGAGACCTCCACCAACATGATGGAGCCTTTATTAACGGAGACCTCCACCAACATGATGGAGCCTTTATTAACGGAGACTTAACGGAGACCTCCACCAACATGATGGAGCCTTTATTAACGGAGACCTCCACCAACATGATGGAGCCTTTATTAACTGAGACCTCCACCAACATGATGGAGCCTTTATTAACTGAGACCTCCACCAACATGATGGAGCCTTTATTAACGGAGACCTCCACCAACATGATGGAGCCTTTATTAACGGAGACCTCCACCAACATGATGGAGCCTTTATTAACTGAGACCTCCACCAACATGATGGAGCCTTTATTAACGGAGACCTCCACCAACATGATGGAGCCTTTATTAACGGAGACCTCCACCAACATGATGGAGCCTTTATTAACGGAGACCTCCACCAACATGATGGAGCCTTTATTAACGGAGACTTAACGGAGACCTCCACCAACATGTTGGAGCCTTTATTAACGGAGACCTCCATCAGCATGATGGAGCCTTTATTAACGGAGACCTCCACCAACATGATGGAGCCTTTATTAACGGAGACCTCCATCAGCATGATGGAGTCTTTATTAACGGAGACCTCCACCAACATGATGGAGCCTTTATTAACTGAGACCTCCACCAACATGATGGAGCCTTTATTAAAGGAATAATTTGCCTCTTTTGACATGAAGCTGTATGACATCCCATTTCAGCAACATCATTTATGAACATTTTCTTAACCCGTGCTGCGTCCATTGCTAGTATGGGATGTTGTACAGCTTCATGTCAAAAGAGGCAAACTATCCCTTTAAGGTCACCCACTACAATGACTTTATCTTTACTCAGCACTAACTGGGATAAAAACTCTGAGAATTCAGACAGAAACTCTGGACCCGTCTGCAGTAAACGTTGGATTTAAAGTGTGGATCATATGTATTTCATGAAAAAAGACAATATTGATCAGGAGGCTGACAGCTGAGCAGCCTGAATAATGTCATTTATTTCTATTGCTGGTTGTAGCTTTGGATCAGCTGAAAGGTGGCTGAAGGGCGGTAGTCGCCATGGAGACAAAACAACCAAACAGCACACCTGACAGGACAGATTTCAGTTTTTATTGTTGGACGTGAAGACAGAACTGTGGACAGAGCGAACTCTACGCAGCTAACCCAGTGGAGTTAATGTTCACACCCGGAAGGGAACCGGCCGGTGGCTCTGTCTCAGGCGGGGTCCCAACCCTCAGGCGGGGTCCCAACCCTCACCTGACATCACCTGCTTCATCCTAGTTCCTTACGCACTTATTTGTTTCCTAAATTGTCTTTGTTTTCTAAAAGCGGAGGACAAATTTCGTGTGTATGCATGTATACATGATAATAAAGTGGATCTTAAATTGTCTCAGTACCTGACTTATCCCACTTACTCTAGTTCTGCTTTTAGCTGTTTGGTTTTGGAAGGAAATGCACTTATGATTTCTTGTGACCTGAAGTTCTTTTGCCTACCGATGTAGAACGTAAGTCGCTTTGGATAAAAGCTGTATGTAATGTGATGTAATGTAATGTCGTCAGTCGGACTTCGGTCTCAGGTGGGGTCCCAACCCTCGTCGTCAGTCGGACTTCTTGTCTGCTTTTTGGCGACGTGGCTCTGACGGCACCAACATTGCAGCCTCGTCCGTGTCGTCGTCCATCGAGGGGCGGGCCTTGCAGCAGAGGTAGAAGAAGAAGGCGCAGATGCAGATGGGGAAGGCGACCAGGAAGCAGCCGAGCACCGGCGCCTCGGTGAACACCGGCTGGACAGAAGACAGAGGGGACGGTGAGCCGGACGCAGACAGGAAGCAGGAGGTGGGCCAATGAGGTCACTTACCTCCAGCGTGGCTTTGGTTTGATAAACCGCGCGTCTTACTCGCTGAGCGACGCCATTTCCTCCCTGAGCCTGAGATCAGACACACAATCAGAGACCGAAAGCTGATTCCTGTCTTCAGCTGAAACTGGTCCCACTCACCTCCACGCTGCCACCCATGACCCCATCCAGAAAGTCCAGCAGGTGGCGCTCCGTCTCCACGGGACCCGGTGGCAGGAAGTAGCCATCATTGGACAGATTGACCACGATAAAGGAGGGAACGGCGACCTCACTGATGACAGCAACAGTAACAACTCGCAGGCTTACAATCAAACACTGACAGCGATGTTTTAGGGAACCGAGTTGAACTCACCCCATGATGAAGCCGGTAATGTATCCACTTCCCTCCATGAAGCCGAAGTAGAAGTCCCTGAACACAAAGAAAGATGTCAGCTTTCAGCTTAACTCCTCCTGTCTCCTCAGGTTTCTTGAATAAATCTCTGACCTGCTGTAGGTCTCTTGGTGCTCTGTGGCAACTTTCTCCACCAGACTCTTGTACCTGAACAAGTGACAGTAAACACATCACAGGAAGGTCAGGGACACAGAGAAAAACCTCCACCTTCCTTCACCCCAACACGGTTACATATCAGGACATCATGAAACCCATCTGTTCCTTACTGGGTGTTAGTGTCAGGTCAACCCAACCGTCTCATCATCTATTTAAAAACTCCAACCTCCACATGGTGGACTTTTCCACTGTGTCACTCCACAGTTACCTGGAGTGGGTTCAGACGCTCCGTGTTAGGGTTAGGGTACCTAAGGTTAGGGTTAGGGTTAGGGTACCTAGCATTGGGGTAGGGTTAGGGTAGAGTTAGGGTACCTAGCATTGGGTTAGGGTAGAGTTAGGGTACCTAGCATTGGGGTAGGGTTAGGGTAGAGTTAGGGTACCTAGCATTGGGTTAGGGTAGGGTTAGGGTAGGGTTAGGGTAGAGTTAGGGTACCTAGCATTGGGGTAGGGTTAGGGTAGAGTTAGGGTACCGAGCATTGGGGTAGGGTAGGGTTAGGGTACCTAGCATTGGGTTAGGGTAGGGTTAGGGTACCTAGCATTGGGGTAGGGTAGGGTTAGGGTAGGGTTAGGGTACCTAGCATTGGGGTAGGGTTAGGGTAAAGTTAGGGTACCTAGCATTGGGGTAGGGTTAGGGTAAAGTTAGGGTACCTAGCATTGGGGTAGGGTTAGGGTAGAGTTAGGGTACCTAGCATTGGGTTAGGGTAGGGTTAGGGTACCTAGCATTGGGGTAGGGTTAGGGTAGAGTTAGGGTAGGGTTAGGGTAGAGTTAGGGTACCTAGCATTGGGGTAGGGTTAGGGTAAAGTTAGGGTACCTAGCATTGGGGTAGGGTTAGGGTTAGGGTTAGGGTAGGGTTAGGGTAGGGTTAGGGTACCTAGCATTGGGGTAGGGTTAGGGTAGGGTTAGGGTACCTAGCATTGGGGTAGGGTTAGGGTTAGGGTTAGGGTAGGGTTAGGGTAGGGTTAGGGTACCTAGCATTGGGGTAGGGTTAGGGTAAAGTTAGGGTACCTAGGGTTAGGGTAGGGTTAGGGAACCTAGGGTTAGCGTTAGAGTGTGTGACCCTGTGCATGTGTGTTTAATTGATGGGTTTCATTCAAAGCGGAGGACACATTTCGTGTGTATGAATAAATCTATAAATAAATAAATAAACAAATTATTGTTTGTTCATCAGATAGATGGATAATTCATGACTGTAACCATTGATGTGTTTCATGGATTAAAGATGACGAGTAGACGAGTGTTACCTCAGGCTTTTGTCACCCAGATACCTCTCCTCCACCAGTGCCAACAACACCAGTTTACCTGCAGGTGAGAGGCGGAGTCAGTTCATCTGAGCCAATCAGCAGCCTCGGGGCTCAGGGTCCACTAGAGGCTGCTGTGGTGGAGACACAGTTTGTGCTGTTGGTACCTGACTCTCCCATGGCGTACAGAGTGTAGCTGTCGATCTTAAAGAAGTTCGGGAAACGTTCTCGTTTGATCCATGACTTCAGGTCGCCGTCATGTTCCTCTGAAAAACAAAATACTTGTTGGTTCTGAGTCTGGACACGGATTGTCGCGGCCTTTTAAGTTTCCAAATGATATTTTCCAACAAAGGCCGTGGGTGGCAGCAGGTGGTTTTGTTCTTGCACGCACTTCAGTTGATTGTTAAAACATATGTAGTTTATTTTTGACAACAAAAATAATATGAACAAAACAATAACAAAAAAAATCTTACAATTTGGATGAAAACGAAAGTTAACTTATTTTGATTTAACAAGATCTAAAAGTGGTCAAAAAATCATTTAACCACCACCTCCCGTCCTCACACCGGACATTTGACAAACAAAAAAGAGCCCCCGGTGTGTTCTTAATCTGTCTGATTAATGGGCGGGTCCAAAAGTCACCAAAATAATTTAAACAATCTCAAATACAAAAATGAACCCCAGATCTTGACTCCAAATCAACCAAAGTACATTCCGATATCCCAAAGAAAACCAAACCAATAGAACCCATGACTTACAAAACATAAATGGCCACAACACGGATCAACTGATTCTACTTCCTGTTACATCAGCGCCAGTTTTCACATGTTTTCACCACAAACTCCTGCTGTGGGAGGTCTGTAGTTTGTCTCCATGTCAACATGCCTCCACATCATTTCTGTGGAGGCACACTGGGCATATTAGGAAGATCCCTAAAGAGTTCGTTCCATTGCTCAACGTTTGGCCAGCAGTTCTTCGCTCAGACCAAGTACAACCTGGGACAGGCTTGCTTTTAGTCTCTAAGTCGCCAATGTTTTGCTAGAACTTCCTTTGGGTCAAGCAATAATCCTTCAGGTGGCCTGGTCCCATTCTTCTATCTTGGAGTCTTGGGCTGTGTTCGAAACCGCCTACTTCTGCTCCCACTACTCCTACTAACTTTATTTTTTTTAAAGTTCCCGGATGCATACTAGATTCTCCGAAATGTTGGGTATGCATCATGAGGTTACTACTCATACTCAAACTACCTGTGTTTTCAAAACAAAAGCACCAATTGTATGGTAATGGTTTCCCTATGATAAAAGGCAACGGGTATTTTATTTTGTGAAAATAACAGGAAGTGCGTTGCTCACTGCGGCTAGCTTCAGTAGCGCCGAATTCGTGGGAACAAAATTGTAAACAGCCGGTATTTTGTCAGGTTTTCAACACGTTGAAATAATGTATATATTTATTTATGTTTACTTCAAAGTAATTAAATATACAATCCATTAGTCAAGCAAACTTGATTGGAATAACAGCGAACTACTTTAGGAAACTCCTACGACAGGTCTGGATCTCTGTAAATTCTGTTCGTTCCTGAAAGAAAACGTAAAATACGAAAAGATTGGTGAATGTTCTCTTAGATCACTCGTACGAACAAATATGTTCGTACAAACGGTTGTTGCATGAGGCCCATTGTTCCAACCTGAACGATGGAGATGAGACCTGGGTAGTGACAGAAAGAATGAGGTCGCTTACACAAGCAGCTGAAATGGGTTTTGTTCAGAGGATGGCTGGGTTCAGCCTTGGAGAAAGGGGGAGGGGCTTTTACATCGAGGTGAGGTTGGAATAAAGAACACCAGAGGAATCAGCTGAGGGGGTTCTGGCATCTGATTCGGATCCCTCCTGGTGACCTTTCTTTTGAGGTTTTGTTGCCATGAATGGATGAATGAAATATTTGGTTTGCATCACTGAAAAACTGATGTTAAACAAACAAACAACAACAGGTTTTTTATTAATCTGTGAAAAGTTCCATATAGAAATGACGTAGTAATTAGTAATTAATTTTTTTCTTGCCTAGACACAAATAAACAGGAATTTAGTTGTGTTGCTAAATAGATCTGTTTGAAGTCTTACCGTTGTAAGTGAAGTAGGTCCCATCTTTAAAAACTACCACAGCCGGCAAAGAGGTTAAAGTCACACCCTGAAACACATTAACAAAACTACTGAAACTGAAACTAACACACAGATGGGAGCAATCAATGGTTAAACAGCAACATTGATTATGCATGTCAAAAGGAAAAAAAAAACTGACATCGATTGCAAAAATGTAAAAACAAAGTGACGTAGATTACAAACATAAAAACTGTCACGCCATGGGACTATGTTTTTAGTTTTATGTTTTAGGTGTTCAGTTCATGTCCAGGTTTTGAGTTTCAGCCTTGTCATTGTTTTTTCCCTCACTCAGGTCATTAGTTTCATTCACGTCACCTGCACTCATTTTCATCAGCTGCACTCATCAGTTCCCCACAGTAAGTTCCCTGTTTGCTTTCAGTTATTGTGAGATCCTTACCCGTCAACATCCTCCATGTCATGCCACGACCAAGATAAGTGGTTTTCTCCATCCTATGTCAAGTGTTTTGTTTTGTTAAGTAATTATCCCACAGTTTAGGTTTTTTGAATCCGGCTGTGACGACCCCTCCGCTCCACTAGATGTCCCGGTTCTCTTCAGTGCCTTTTCCCTTCTACAGAGAGTACGGAGTGCTCGTCAGACTGATTGGGCACACCTGGAGCCTGTGCTTCAAAAGCTTCTCTCTTGCCAGTTTCGGCCCCTCCTGACTTGCCTTTGACTTGCAGGGCGGCGGCTGTTTTGTTGTTTTTGATCGCTTACACATTCACACACTCAGGCATGCATACACGACTGACAACTGACTTCCACGTTTCCTTAGTTTAGATTATTTTGTTAATAAAAGTTGTTTGAAATTTGGAAGCTTTCGTCTGTCTCCCATTTTTGTTACAGCCTTAGAGCCGGGCTGTGACAAATGGGGGCTCGTCCGATCGTCCGCTAATTCGGTGACATAAGAGATCAGCTGTAGTTATAGTTGCGAATAGAGGTGAGATTTTTTTTGTTGGGAGAAGTTGATGAAAGTGATGGTTGTTGGTTGTTTTAGTCAGTGAGCCAGCTGCTGTAAGTCTGTTTGGAGATCGTGTGTTTTGTTTGGCACTGAGTTGTCTGGTCCCGTACGGGCCGTGGTGAATCACGGTGGTTCTGTCCCTGTTAGGCTTTACAGCGAGTTCCCTTTTGGAGTTCGTTGGGGGGGGTGTTGTTTAGAGCGTTGTGAACGTGGTCAGAGCAGTTGTCTCGGGAGCACATCCGGAGCTGCAGGTGAGTCGCCATTAATTTTTGGTTGCTTTACCGGGCTCACGGGCGTTGGTGCATAAGAACCCACCACAAGTAACATCCGAAGACTAGGGGGGAGCGTAGCTAGAGGTTGGTGAGGCAGTTAGAGGGACGGCTCTACTGTGACGTTGCGGTGCTTGTGGGCTGGTTCAACTCAGGTAAGTAGGCTTTTGTAATTTGGTTCGGGTGCATTGGTAGGCGTAATCTGTATTTTGGACAGGTAATTGTTTGTTAGTTGGCATGGCTAGTGTAGAGGATTTTTTGAGTGATCCGTCCGAGGAGGGGCTGGAGCGCTGCACACGCGACCAGTTACTAAGGATTGCTGATCATTTTGAATTAGAGATCAGTGATAGACGGTCTAAGGAAAGTATCAAAGCTATTATCAAAGCTAATCTGACTGAGTCGGAGGTTATCAAACCTGGTAAGTTGCAGGCTGCCGGTACGGTTTCGGAAGCTGTTGTGTTTGGTGATCCTGGTTTAACTTTTGAACAGAAGTGTAAGTTGCTTGAGTTACAGGCTGAGGTGAAAAGGCTGGAAGTGGAGGAGCGTAGGCTGACTTTAGGGGGTGCAGGCTATGCTTCTGGTAGGTTAAATTCTGGTTCGTTTGATGTTGCCAGTAACCTGCGTTTGGTTCCTCAGTTTGGTGAGCGAGATCCGGACACAGTTTTCTCCCTGTTTGAGCGCGTGGCTGACAGTAGGGGGTGGTCAGATTCAGACCGAACACTGTTGCTACAGTGTGTGTTAACAGGTAAGGCGCAGGAAGCGTACTCTGCTCTCACAGTAGCTGAAAGTAAAGTTTACATCACTGTGAAGGAGGCTGTTTTGACTGCTTATGAGTTGGTGCCGGAGGCGTACCGACAAAGGTTTAGGACCTGGGAGAAGTCTGGGAAGCAGACTCATGTTGAGTTTGCCAGGGAGCTGGAGACTCATTTCAGTCGGTGGTGTGCTTCCTTGGAGGTCAGCACTTTTGGTGACCTTTGTAATTTGGTTGTTCTAGAGCAGTTTAAGAACTCTATTCCCGGTCACATCGCTGTGTACATTAGTGAACATAAAGTGAAGACTGCTGCAAAGGCCGCTAAGCTGGCAGATGAGTATGTGCTTACACACAGGGGTGGCCGTGAGTACCACTCTCGGGATGATTTTGGTTACCGGGGAGGTGGTAAATGTGGGGCAAGTCATGTGAAGGGAGATGAAGGAATTGGTCATCTGGGTAACAGCAGACCAGAACGGGTTGCATATGGTCAAGTACAGTTTGACTCAACTAAAACATGCCACTATTGCAAAGGCAGGGGGCATTGGAAGGGTGATTGTCCTAAACGTAGGAATAGTGGTCCCCAGGTTAAATCTGTTGCTCTTGCTACCTCTGATAAACGTGTTAATCCTATCATTTCCTCCTCCCAGCAGGTGGAAGCTGGAGGTAAGTGCAGTTTGGATAAGGCTGATTTCTCAGCTTTTGTCTCGGATGGCTATGTGTCACTGGTTGGGAGTGATGCTACTGTGCCGGTAAAAATTCTGAGAGATACGGGGGCTTTTGACTCATATATTGTGAGTTCTGTGTTGCCTTTTTCTGAGGAAACAAATACTGGAGACTCCATTTTGATGCAGGGAATGGGGCTAATGGTGTTGCCAGTTCCGCTGCATAAACTGATGCTGCACTGTGGGTTGGTTCAGGGTGAGGTTACCATGGGGGTGCGTCCTGCACTTCCCCTTAAGGGGGTGGATATTATTCTTGGTAATGATCTTGCTGGGAGACATGTGTGGGCTGATGGTCTGCCACCTCCACCCATAGTAACATCTTCACCTGTTGTTACAGGAAGGCCAGATGAGAGTGCTCAGTGTTTTCCTGGAGTTTTCACGGCCTGTGCGGTGACACGAGCTATGTGCCGTGTTGAGTCTGAGTCTAATACTGACCTGGAGGATGAGAGAGCAGGAGAAAGTGAGCTTTTCTCCGTAGACATCCCTGAGTCTCTTTTGTCTGTTTCTCTCAGTGACCTGCTGGCGGAGCAGAGAGCAGATCCCTCTCTGAGTCAGTTATTTGATCAGGTTCTCACTGTTAAGGAGGCAGAGAGTGTTGCAAGTGGGTACGTGTTGAAGGATGAGTTGTTGGTGCGGAAATGGCTGCTGCACGGGGAAAACTTTGTCGGTGACCCGGTCTGGCAGATTGTTGTTCCTTCTAAATTTCGCAGTGAGGTGCTGAAGGCTTCCCATGATCAGTCTGGGCATCTGGGTGTCCATAAGACTTATAATTATATTCTGCGGTACTTTTTCTGGCCTTGGTTAAAAAAGGATGTGTCAAGGTACATTAGAACATGCCATACATGTCAGATTACCGGTAAGCCAAATCAGAGTATTAAACCAGTTCCTCTGTATCCTATCCCAGCAATATTACAGCCATTTGAACATTTGATTATTGATTGTGTCGGTCCTTTGCCTCGTTCCAAGGGTGGTAGTAATTATTTGCTGACAGTAATGTGTCAGAGCACAAGGTATCCAGCTGCGTACCCGCTTCGCACCATTACTGCTAGGTCTGTGGTAAAGGCTCTGACGCAGTTCATTTCCATCTTTGGCATTCCAAAAGTAATCCAGAGTGATCAGGGATCAAACTTTTCCTCTCATTTGTTCGCTCAGGTTTTGAAACAACTGAATGTAAAGCATAATCAGGCTTCTGCGTACCATGCTCAGAGTCAAGGGGCTCTGGAAAGATTTCACCAGACCCTGAAATCTCTGTTGCGTGGCTACTGTGTTGAACTAAACCAGGACTGGGAGGATGGGCTGCCTTGGCTTCTGTTGGCTGCTCGAGAAGTGGTGCAGGAGAGCACCGGGTTTAGTCCAAATGAGCTAGTTTTTGGACACACAGTGCGTGGGCCACTCACATTATTGCATGATGCTGTGGGGCTGTCGGAACCGCCGAGTAATTTGGTTGATTATGTAAATGGTTTTCGCCACCGGTTGTATGCTGGGGGGGAGATGGCTAGAGAGAAGTTGACCTCTTCCCAGGGGAAAATGAAGCGTCTATATGACCGTAAAGCTGAGCAGCGGCAGTTTAGCCCTGGTGATCAGGTACTTGCGTTGTTGCCAGTTTTCAGCTCCCCTTTCCAGGCAAAGTTTACTGGCCCGTTTACAGTGTTACGCCAGCTGTCAGACCAGAATTATTTGCTGTCAACACCGGGCCGTAGGAAGTCCACACAACTTTGTCATGTCAATTTATTGAAACCTTATTATACTCGGCAGGTCGACACATCCAAAGGTGAGGAACAGACAAGGACAGGTAAGGCTGTGGCTGCTGCAGTAGGAGGTTTGAGGTTTTTGTCTGTACCAGAGGTTGACGGGGTTATCCAACCTGATGAAAGTTTGTTACGTGGGAGGTTAAACAATTCTGAAACTCTGAAAAAAAGGAAACTTCTGTTTGGACACTTGTCTGAGGTAGGGAGCTCTGAGCTGTTTGCTCTGATAAATGAGTATCTGTGTTTGTTTGGTGACGTACCAAGTCGAACTCACCTAATTGAACATGATATTGATGTAGGTGAGACGCAGCCAATCCGCCAACGTTTCTACCGGGTGTCGGAAGAGAAGCGCAAGGTCATGGACAGGGAAATACAGTACATGCTTGTTAATGGTATTGCTGAACCCTCTGCATCTAGCTGGGCATCACCTTGTTTGTTGGTAGATAAGTCTGACAAGAGTCCCAGGTTTTGCACGGACTACCGGAAAGTAAATGGGGTTACAAAACCAGATGCTTATCCCCTACCGCGAATGGAAGACTGCGTAGATCAGGTCGGCTCAGCTCAGTTTGTGAGCAAGTTCGATTTATTAAAGGGTTACTGGCAAGTTCCACTGTCCAAGAGAGCCAGGGAGATCTCTGCTTTTATAACTCCCTCGGGTCTTTTCTCTTACTTAGTTATGAGTTTTGGGTTGCGGAACGCACCAGCGACGTTCCAGCGCCTTATGAATATGGTTGTGTCTGGATTGGAGGGTTGTGCCGTCTATCTCGACGATGTGGTGATCTACAGTAATACGTGGGAAGAACATCTGGTCCGTATTAAAAAACTGTTTGATCGTTTAGCTGACGCACGCTTAACCATTAACCTGGCAAAGTGTGAATTTGCCAAAGCCACCGTCACATACCTGGGTAAGGTAGTGGGGCAGGGGAATGTGCGGCCTGTGCAGGCAAAGGTGACTGCAATCGTGCAGTATCCAGTACCAGCAACGAAAAAAGAACTCCAACGGTTTCTGGGTCTTGTGGGGTACTACCGCAGTTTTTGTAAAAACTTTTCCACTGTGGTAGCTCCTCTAACAGACTTGTTAAAGGGGAAAGCAAAATACATCTGGTCACCTTCATGTCAGCAAGCTTTTGACAATGTGAAATCCGTCCTTTGTTCTCCTCCTGTGCTTGCAGCTCCACGCATGGACCAACCTTTCCAACTGCAGGTGGATGCGAGTGATGTAGGTGCAGGTGCGGTGTTATTTCAGTGTGATGATTGTGGTGTTGAACGACCTGTGAGTTTTTACTCCAAAAAGTTTAATCGGTTTCAATTGAACTACTCTGTTATCGAAAAAGAGACACTTGCGCTCATCTGGGCTTTGCAGCACTTTGAAGTGTACCTAGATTCTGGCAGTGTTCCTCTGGTGGTCTTTACTGACCATAATCCCATAACTTTCTTGCATTCATTACAGTGTCCAAACCGCAGATTGATGCGATGGGTGTTATTTTTGCAGTCTTATTGCTTGAATATACGCCACATTAAAGGCTCGGATAACATTGTGGCTGACGCTCTATCCAGAGCACCTTGCATTTAAATGTGTACTGTGCCATTATGGTTTACTTTGGTTTTTCAGGCTTCCTCATCACTGTGTCTCGCTTCTTCAGGCGCCGGAGTTGCTGGGTTGCAGAGAGGGCGGGTTGCTTGGCTGACTGGGGTTTGCAGTATGGTGCATGTGCCCTCTTTTAGTTCCAGGGGGGAACTTTGTTTTTATGGGGGGGGGGTGTGACGACCCCTCCGCTCCACTAGATGTCCCGGTTCTCTTCAGTGCCTTTTCCCTTCTACAGAAAGTACGGAGTGCTCGTCAGACTGATTGGGCACACCTGGAGCCTGTGCTTCAAAAGCTTCTCTCTTGCCAGTTTCGGCCCCTCCTGACTTGCCTTTGACTTGCAGGGCGGCGGCTGTTTTGTTGTTTTTGATCGCTTACACATTCACACACTCAGGCATGCATACACGACTGACAACTGACTTCCACGTTTCCTTAGTTTAGATTATTTTGTTAATAAAAGTTGTTTGAAATTTGGAAGCTTTCGTCTGTCTCCCATTTTTGTTACAGCCTTAGAGCCGGGCTGTGACAGGCTAAGCCGCACTTTTTGTTTGAACTTTGTGTTTTTTGTAAATAAATCAAGTTTACTTTTTTTGAATTTCCGCATCCGCGTCCTTTCACACCCACCCCAAACTGACAGAAGGATCTCACCACCATGGACGCAGCGGATTATGCAGCCTTCTGGGAGCTGGTGAAGGATTTCTGGAGCCGCTCGGGACCGAGCAACACCTCCTGGAGAAAGCTGGACGCTGCTAATGACTTTATAGACTTCTTCTTGCAGAAGCAGGTTCTCCAGCACATACCAGGGGTGTCAGCTATCTGGGAGGAGGTCAGGACTGTGCAGCGCACTGCCTCGCTGGAAATTTTCGGCTTGGAGCCAGAAGAGGTAGCTGCGCTGTACAGCTCCTCCCCCTCCTTTCGTGCACTGCAGCCCAAGGACCCAGCTGCCACAGAGCAGACCACTGCCACAGAGGCCGCGGGGCCCGACTCGACCACAGAGGCCGCGGGGCCCGACCAAGAGGCCGCGGGGCCCGACCAAGAGGCCGCGGGGCCAGACCAAGAGGCCACGGGGCCAGACCAAGAGGCCACGGGGCCAGACCAAGAGGCCATGGGGCCAGATCAAGAGGCCGCGGGGCCAGACCAAGAGGCCGCGGGGCCAGACCAAGAGGCCGCGGGGCCAGACCAAGAGGCCGCGGGGCCAGACCAAGAGGCCGCGGGGCCAGACCAAGAGGCCACGGGGCCAGACCAAGAGGCCACGGGGCCCGACCAAGAGGCCGCGGGGCCAGACCAAGAGGCCACGGGGCCAGACCAAGAGGCCACGGGGCCAGACCAAGAGGCCACATGGCCAGACCAAGAGGCCACGGGGCCAGACCAAGAGGCCACGGGGCCAGACCAAGAGGCCACGGGGCCAGACCAAGAGGCCACAGGGCCAGACCAAGAGGCCACAGGGCCAGACCAAGAGGCCACAGGGCCAGACCAAGCCACACTCGCAGAGACTGACAAAGCCTCAGAGCCCATGGGGCCCCGGCCCATGGACTCACGTTTTCGAGCCCCTCCCTCCCACCCCCAGATATTGGGGATGTCTGGGATCCATCCCTTAAGGGGGGGGCTCCCCCCTCGCCGTCGGCGGTCTGGGCGCCCACCAGACCACCGCCTCCTCCTGCCACGTCGTTGGATGTCCGGCCGCCTGCCGGACTGCCTCCTGCCGCCCGAAGCCGGTACTCTTGGCGCATGCCTGATCGGCCACTGCGGCTACGCCGCCAACTGTCTAGCCTCCCGTCTGACCGGCTTCGAGCCCCTCCCTCCCACCCTCAGACTTTTAGGGTCGTCTGGGATCCGCCCCTTGAGGGGGGGGCTCTGTCACGCCATGGGACTATGTTTTTAGTTTTATGTTTTAGGTGTTCAGTTCATGTCCAGGTTTTGAGTTTCAGCCTTGTCATTGTTTTTCCCCCTCACTCAGGTCATTAGTTTCATTCACGTCACCTGCACTCATTTTCATCAGCTGCACTCATCAGTTCCCCACAGTAAGTTCCCTGTTTGCTTTCAGTTATCGTGAGATCCTTGCACCATACATGTGCACCTTCACGCCACGTCTAGTCTGTCAAAGTTAAGTATTTATCCATGCCATGCTAAGTTGTTTGTTTTGCTCCTAGTCTTGTTAATGTTTCTTTTGATTCCACAGTTTAAGTTTCTTTGTTATCCGGCTCAGCCGTGCTTTTTGTTTGAACTTTGTTTTTTGAAAATAAATCTAGTTTGCTTTTTGAATTTCCGCATCCGTGTCCTTTTCACACCACCCATACAAAAACAAACTGACATCGATTGCAAAAATGTAAAAACAAAGTGACGTCGATTACAAACATAAAAACAAACTGCCGTAGATTACAAACGTAAAAACTGTCACGCCATGGGACTATGTTTTTAGTTTTATGTTTTAGGTGTTCAGTTCATGTCCAGGTTTTGAGTTTCAGTCTTGTCATTGTTTTTTCCCTCACTCAGGTCATTAGTTTCATTCACGTCACCTGCACTCATTTTCATCAGCTGCACTCATCAGTTCCCCACAGTAAGTTCCCTGTTTGCTTTCAGTTATTGTGAGATCCTTACCCGTCAACATCCTCCATGCCATGCCACGACCAAGATAAGTGGTTTTCTCCACCTATGTCAAGTGTTTTGTTTTGTTAAGTAATTATCCCACAGTTTAGGTTTTTTGAATCCGGCTAAGCCGCACTTTTTGTTTGAACTTTGTGTTTTTTGTAAATAAATCAAGTTTACTTTTTTTGAATTTCCGCATCCGCGTCCTTTCACACCCACCCCAAACTGACAGAAGGATCTCACCACCATGGACGCAGCGGATTATGCAGCCTTCTGGGAGCTGGTGAAGGATTTCTGGAGCCGCTCGGGACCGAGCAACACCTCCTGGAGAAAGCTGGACGCTGCTAATGACTTTATAGACTTCTTCTTGCAGAAGCAGGTTCTCCAGCACATACCAGGGGTGTCAGCTATCTGGGAGGAGGTCAGGACTGTGCAGCGCACTGCCTCGCTGGAAATTTTCGGCTTGGAGCCAGAAGAGGTAGCTGCGCTGTACAGCTCCTCCCCCTCCTTTCGTGCACTGCAGCCCAAGGACCCAGCTGCCACAGAGCAGACCACTGCCACAGAGGCCGCGGGGCCCGACTCGACCACAGAGGCCGCGGGGCCCGACCAAGAGGCCGCGGGGCCAGACCAAGAGGCCACGGGGCCAGACCAAGAGGCCACGGGGCCAGACCAAGAGGCCACGGGGCCAGACCAAGAGGCCACGGGGCCAGACCAAGAGGCCACGGGGCCAGACCAAGAGGCCACGGGGCCAGACCAAGAGGCCACGGGGCCAGACCAAGAGGCCACGGGGCCAGACCAAGAGGCCACAGGGCCAGACCAAGAGGCCACAGGGCCAGACCAAGCCACACTCGCAGAGACTGACAAAGCCTCAGAGCCCATGGGGCCCCGGCCCATGGACTCACGTTTTCGAGCCCCTCCCTCCCACCCCCAGACTTTTAGGGTCGTCTGGGATCCGCCCCTTGAGGGGGGGGCTCTGTCATGCCATGGGACTATGTTTTTAGTTTTATGTTTTAGGTGTTCAGTTCATGTCCAGGTTTTGAGTTTCAGCCTTGTCATTGTTTTTCCCCCTCACTCAGGTCATTAGTTTCATTCACGTCACCTGCACTCATTTTCATCAGCTGCACTCATCAGTTCCCCACAGTAAGTTCCCTGTTTGCTTTCAGTTATCGTGAGATCCTTGCACCATACATGTGCACCTTCACGCCACGTCTAGTCTGTCAAAGTTAAGTATTTATCCATGCCATGCTAAGTTGTTTGTTTTGCTCCTAGTCTTGTTAATGTTTCTTTTGATTCCACAGTTTAAGTTTCTTTGTTATCCGGCTCAGCCGTGCTTTTTGTTTGAACTTTGTTTTTTGAAAATAAATCTAGTTTGCTTTTTGAATTTCCGCATCCGTGTCCTTTTCACACCACCCATACAAAAACAAACTGACGTTGATTACAAACGTAAAAACAAATTGACCTCAACGACGCTGAAACAAACTGGTGACCACTACAGATGTAAAAACGAACTGGTGACCACTACAGATGTAAAAACGAACTGGTGACCACTACTCTAGACTTCTGTCCTCACAGTGGTTTCTAACCTTTGGCAGAATGTCTCTGGTGGCAGAGAAGAAGTTGGTGTGGATGATGAGTTCCTCTGCTGCTAACGTGTAGTTTCCCTGAAAACAGACCACAGATCAGATGGGATCATTTGTTTTCTGTGAGTGTCTGTGTTCCTGCCATCATAGAATAGAAGTACTTTATTCATCCCAAACTGGGAAATTTCTTTGCAATAGCAGCATTTACATCCAAGACGATGAAATAAACGTAGAAGCACAAAGCACCTACAATTAGGTCGTGGTATGAATAAAAGTATAAAATTCAACCTTTAGAATTGTAATTACAAAATAAGATTCAAGTAAAAAATATCATCTATATGCAACGAAATGTGCAGCTGTGCAGGATTAAAGCGTCCCAAAGCCTGGTGATCTCACCTGTGTCTGGTTTAAGGTTGGGTTGGTTTTTTATCAGCCGGATACACATGAATACGCGGCGGTGTGTGAGTACCTTGAGCTGCGAGGTGGTCCCGACGTACACCAACATGACATCATAGCGGCTCATGGCGTGCTGGAAGAGCTGCAGGCTGCTTAGGGACCGAACCAGTGGCCTGAATGACAGGATAGATGGATGTGATGTCACTATGACGTCACTATGACATCATTATGACATCATTATGACATCATTGTGCCACCGTTGCACTGGTTCTCAGTTACAGAAACTTCTGTTCCCACCAACTCACCCTCCAACTCGGTCAGCAAAGTCCATGATTGCATCTTTAGTTCGTGGGCCTGGGTAATTATATTTCACATTCCTCTTTAGCCTGGAAACAGGAAAAGGTTTATTTATTTAGTAGACATCAGAGATTCCCCTCAGTGTCTGCCGCTCACAGCCTTTAAACATCTGGATGTCTGTAGATCACAGCCTTTAAACATCTGGATGTCTGCGGCTCACAGCCTTTAAACATCTGGATGTCTGCGGCTCACAGCCTTTAAACATCTGGATGTCTGCCGCTCACAGCCTTTAAACATCTGGATGTCTGCCACTCACAGACTTTAAACATCTGGATGTCTGTAGCTCACAGCCTTTAAACATCTGGATGTCTGCCGCTCACAGCCTTTAAACATCTGGATGTCTGCCACTCACAGCCTTTAAACATCTGGATGTCTGTAGCTCACAGCCTTTAAACATCTGGATGTCTGTAGCTCACAGCCTTTAAACATCTGGATTTCTGCCACTCACAGACTTTAAACATCTGGATGTCTGCGGCTCACAGCCTTTAAACATCTGGATGTCTGCCACTCACAGCCTTTAAACATCTGGATGTCTGTAGCTCACAGCCTTTAAACATCTGGATGTCTGTAGCTCACAGCCTTTAAACATCTGGATTTCTGCCACTCACAGACTTTAAACATCTGGATGTCTGTAGCTCACAGCCTTTAAACATCTGGATGTCTGCCACTCACAGACTTTAAACATCTGGATGTCTGTAGCTCACAGCCTTTAAACATCTGGATGTCTGCCGCTCACAGACTTTAAACATCTGGATGTCTGCCGCTCACAGACTTTAAACATCTGGATGTCTGCGGCTCACAGCCTTTAAACATCTGGATGTCTGCCGCTCACAGACTTTAAACATCTGGATGTCTGCCACTCACAGACTTTAAACATCTGGATGTCTGTAGCTCACAGCCTTTAAACATCTGGATGTCTGCGGCTCACAGCCTTTAAACATCTGGATGTCTGCCGCTCACAGACTTTAAACATCTGGATGTCTGCCGCTCACAGACTTTAAACATCTGGATGTCTGCCGCTCACAGCCTTTAAACATCTGGATGTCTGTAGCTCACAGCCTTTAAACATCTGGATGTCTGCCACTCACAGCCTTTAAACATCTGGATGTCTGCCGCTCACAGCCTTTAAACATCTGGATGTCTGCCGCTCACAGACTTTAAACATCTGGATGTCTGCCGCTCACAGCCTGTAAACATCTGGATGTCTGCCGCTCACAGACTTTAAACATCTGGATGTCTGCCACTCACAGACTTTAAACATCTGGATGTCTGCCGCTCACAGCCTTTAAACATCTGGATGTCTGCCGCTCACAGACTTTAAACATCTGGATGTCTGCCGCTCACAGCCTTTAAACATCTGGATGTCTGCCGCTCACAGACTTTAAACATCTGGATGTCTGCCGCTCACAGACTTTAAACATCTGGATGTCTGCCGCTCACAGACTTTAAACATCTGGATGTCTGCCGCTCACAGCCTGTAAACATCTGGATGTCTGCCGCTCACAGACTTTAAACATCTGGATGTCTGCCGCTCACAGACTTTAAACATCTGGATGTCTGCCGCTCACAGCCTTTAAACATCTGGATGTCTGCCGCTCACAGACTTTAAACATCTGGATGTCTGCCGCTCACAGCCTGTAAACATCTGGATGTCTGCCGCTCACAGCCTGTAAACATCTGGATTTCTGCCGCTCACAGCCTGTAAACATCTGGATGTCTGCCGCTCACAGCCTTTAAACATCTGGATGTCTGCGGCTCACAGCCTTTAAACATCTGGATGTCTGCCGCTCACAGACTTTAAACATCTGGATGTCTGCCGCTCACAGCCTGTAAACATCTGGATGTCTGCCGCTCACAGCCTGTAAACATCTGGATTTCTGCCGCTCACAGCCTTTAAACATCTGGATGTCTGCCGCTCACAGACTTTAAACATCTGGATGTCTGCCGCTCACAGCCTTTAAACATCTGGATGTCTGCCGCTCACAGCCTTTAAACATCTGGATGTCTGCCGCTCACAGCCTTTAAACATCTGGATGTCTGCCGCTCACAGCCTTTAAACATCTGGATGTCTGCCGCTCACAGCCTTTAAACATCTGGATGTCTGCCGCTCACAGCCTTTAAACATCTGGATGTCTGCCGCTCACAGACTTTAAACATCTGGATGTCTGCCGCTCACAGACTTTAAACATCTGGATGTCTGCCGCTCACAGCCTTTAAACATCTGGATGTCTGCCGCTCACAGACTTTAAACATCTGGATGTCTGCCGCTCACAGCCTGTAAACATCTGGATGTCTGCCGCTCACAGCCTGTAAACATCTGGATTTCTGCCGCTCACAGCCTTTAAACATCTGGATGTCTGCGGCTCACAGCCTGTAAACATCTGGATGAACAGCCCTCTGTGCCCGACTGACTTATTTCTGCCTGGGACTAACAGGAACAGGAAGCTAAAAGCTAAAGTTTCAGCAAAGCTTCTGATTGGTTGATGATGTCACAGTGAGGACTTACATGAAGATAGCAGGATAGTTGCTGACTCTGAACTCTTTGGCCAAACCTGCAGAAAACAGAGACTCAGCATCAGTTGACTTCCCGTACGTGTTGTGTTCCTGCAGGTGTTGTGTTTGGGCTTTCTGACGGTACCGACCCGTGCTGACCGTAGCGTCCGCTTTCCCAACCTGAACCGGAGACCCGAGACTCCTGAGTTCTGATCCAATCTGATGCCAAACCGGATCCAGCTGTTTGCAGAAGGTGCACCAGGGGGCATAAAACTGCAGAGAGACACAACATCAGCACAGAGTAAACACCTCCAGGGCAGGGGCGGTTTTAGGACCTGGTCTTTAGGGGGGCCCAGCCCCCAGTGCTCACAGAGGAACATTATTTCTCACTAATTGAGGCGAACTAGTACATTTATAAATTTTGGAGCCGTATTAGTTTTGCTTTGAGTAGTGTTTTCCCCTACAACATTCAATTTTGACCTCTTCATTTCAAAAGACTGTGGCTCGACAGGGATACCAGAGAGCCTGAGACAGATCCTGAAGATAACTCAACATTTATTTTGGGAGTAAAGAGTTAAAATAAAAACAAATGCTAGAAAATAAATAAAATGGTCACTAAAATAATGCATTCTTGAGCAAAAAAAAAAGTGTTTTGCATGATATAATATTTTTAAAATGTGCTGGGCCAGGGGGTCCCGAGTTATCTCACGGTGGGGCCTTGGCACCACTAAAGATACCCTAGCCTCGCCCCTGCTCCAGAGTCAGAGTAAACAGAGTAAACAACATGAACGCACCTCGATCAGCCAGGTCTCATCCGGTTCCGTCCTCTCCATGAAGCTGAAAATTGATTTGATCAGTTTGATTGATTATTGATTGAATCTTATGGAGACAAATGAACGCTGGTTGTTTCTACTCACTAATCGTCGAGTTCCTCCACGTAGGCCGACGCCGACAGCGCTGACACAAACAGCAGCACTGACAACAACAACAAACAAACAATCAATGACAACAAACAAACAGGTTGCCGTGCCAACGATGCCCAGTCCAGGAACTCTGGAGCCTTTTGGGCTGAAGAGGATGAAACCGCTACTGAACACTTCAGGGTGTTCAGTAGCATTGTACTTTCATATTTTTATATGAATTTTATATAATATATATACTAATAATAAATATATATATATATAATAATATAATAAATATATAATTTATTTATATATATTTTGCTATGAATTTTACATTCATAGCAACTGACTGCTGAGTTCTTCTCAAATTGATTGATTGATTTTTTTAATTTATTTGTTTATTTAGTCATTTATTATTATTATTAGTTAGTAGTAGTATTTTTTACTAGAATTGGTATTATTATTGTTGTTGTTAATACAATCATTGTAAATATTTAAAAAAATGTTGAGCTACTTGACTAATTTGAATTTCCCCCATTGGGGGATAACTAAAGTCTTTTTCTGTTCTATTCCAGAGAAGATGAGGTCTCACTCTCATGTTTCCTCTGGAACTATGAAAGGGAGAATCTGATTGGTCGGATTCCTCTGCTGAATCTGTCAGATTAGACTTTAATCATCTGAAACGCTGACTTGGACGCAGCAAACAAAAACTGTTTTCTGCCTTCTGAACCGTCCTCAGACCAGCTGGGTCGGATTCTTTCAAACTCAATTCAATTCATTTTTATTTATATAGCGCCAAATACAACAAATGTCATCTCAAGGCACTTAGACAATAAAGTCCAATTCAAGCCAATTGGAATTCAATTAATTGTAGTCATAATTATTCATAAAATAATCCAATTCGTTCATATAGAGCCAATTCAAAAACAGTTTCCTAGCTAAGGAAACCAACAGATTGCACTGAAACTTGTCTTCAGTCCAATGAAAGACAGAAACTGATTCTGAACTTTACACAGACTCAACATGTGAACCAGCTTTGAGTTTCTCTTTAGGGTTTTAGGGTTCCCAGCCTCCCGACCCCAGAGCTGACCTGGGACCTGCCGGCTGAGGCAGGGTCTAACTCTGAGAGAAGGTCCAGAACCTGAAAGGGAGGAAAGTTTGGTGGAGGTACCTGAGAGCAGGACGCTGTTCCTTCTGTCCGACATGTTGTCTGAAGCTGGATTAAAAGACCGGAGCTAATCTGCTCACTGCTAACAGGAACCGCTAATCTGCCGGATTAACTGAGTCTGTTCAGTCCACTGAAACTTTATTCATAGCTGCTTCAAATGAACAACAAGCGCACGGATTAAAGCTGCAGGAGGAAAAACAGGATGCAGCTGAACACGGGAGAGAGAAAAGCAAATAAAAACAAGAAAAGAAAGGAAAGAAAGAGGTAAAAATGACAAAGTAGGACAGACGGAAGGGAAGGAGAGAGGGAAATAGGACATGAAAAGAAGGAAACAAGTATGCCTGGAGGAAAAGAGAGGAAGAAAAGCGTAAAGGAGGAACAGAAGAAAACAGGATGGTGAAAGGAAAGGAAAGAAAGGAAGTGTAAGGAGTCAGTTTCATTCAGTTTGATCCATATTCTGTACAGAAATTAATCTGATAGCTTCAACTGATCAATAAACCAAACACTCAGCAATAAATACAGAATAAGTTTTTAATTCAAATTGGTTAAAGTTTCTGTGACAGTTGGTTTAGGGTTAAAACATGACATTTTAACAGAAACTTATTTTAAAATAAAATGAATCTCCTGATCAGCTCTTCTCAAGAGTCAGTTCCTACTGATCAATAAATAAAGTAAAATAACTCAGTACACATCATGCAAAGGCACTCTGCTTCATTTTGCCTGTGATCAATGATTAATGTCCTTTTTTTAAATAGATAGAAGTAAAGCAATGCTATGATGTCATCAACAGTGAAGTCCAGCTCACTCCTCAACCCAACCCCCAAGCTGCTCAGAGCTGAACTAACTCTGGTTCTGCCTCAGATTCTGGGTTTATGTTCATGTTGGAACATGTTTCAGTGAATCTCTGCAGCTGTTACCATGGAAACATCTGCAGATATTCACTTTAAAGCTGCTCAGAACTGAACTAACTCTGGTTCTGCCTCAGATTCTGGGTTTATGTTCATGTTGGAACATGTTTCAGTGAATCAGCTGCTTCCTGTTGTTATATAAAACATAAAGGTGTCACTGAGGCAGCAGAGGTTGAACCTCCATTGCGGCGCCTGTATCCGGTGAGTCGCCATCCGTCCCTCCGGCCTGTTCCCTCCGCTGACTCGTGGGGGGGGAACTGGACGGCTCAGCGGTGACCTCTGCGGATGGTTGTCGGTTGAAGGCGTTTGATCCGGTGCTGGACCCGTCGGCTTCGCTCTCCGTCCAGCAGGACTCGCTGTCCGAGGCCGAGGACAGCCGGCTCTTCCCCCAGCGACCGTTGGTGCGCACGCCGAGCCGAAGCCCCGGCGAGCCGGTGAGGGTGGTGCGGCGAGACGAGGCGGCGCTGGAGCTGAAGGACGAGCGCAGGTCCTTCTCACGCAGGCGCAGCACGGCGCGCAGCAGCGGGAAGTAGCGGCCGATGGCGGCGCGGTACTTTGGGTGCGTGATGGCGTAGATGATGGGGTTGTGAATGGCGGAGGCTTTGGCGATGACTGCAGGAACTGAGTTCATGTACGGAGTCAGCAGGTGGGCGTAGCCAGCGGTGGCGGTCAGCGCCACCGCAGAGTACGGCGACCAGGACACCACGAACAGCAGAATCACCCCCAGGGCCACTTTAGCCATGCGCCACTCGCTGCGTAGCCGCTCGTACGCCTTGTTGGTCTCCCCACAGTTCAGCTTCTGCACCTCCTGACCCGCCCGCCGCACCGCCCGGAAAATGGCGAAGTAGCAGCCGGCGATGAGAGCGAGAGGAATAAAGAAGACGAAGACAAACAGCAGGATGGTGTAGGTGCGCACGGCGGCCGTGAAGCTCATGTAGTCCCAGCTGCAGGACGTCTGCAGGCCTTCAGGCACGTAGGCGCTCCACCCGAAGAACGGCGGCAGACTCCAGCCCAGCGAGTACAGCCACAGACCCACGACCGCCACGTACACCCGCCGGTGGCTGCCTCCGCCCACCAGCACCAGCGGCCGCGTGATGGCCAACCAGCGGTCCACGGCGATGGCCGTGAGCGTCATCATGGACGTGATGCCGAACAAAGCGCCGCAGAAGGCGTACAGCTCGCAGGCGCGCTCCCCGAACACCCAGCGGCGGTGCAGGCTGGCCACGAAGAAGACCGGAGACTGCGTCACCGACATCAGGAAGTCGGCGGCCGCCAGGTTGACCACCAGCACGTTGCTGGGCGACCGCAGCGTCTGCCGCCGGCAAAACACGTAGATGACCAGAGCGTTTCCCAGCATGCCCGTCACCCCCACCAACAGGATGACAGAGCCGATGATGTAATGGGCGTGGTCGGGCACGTCCACCGTGGGAAAAAGGCGAGGCTGCAGGTGGGCGCCAGGTGTGGGGGCGGGGCCAGGCAGCTGGAGAAGCTTCGACGCCCTGAGGCGCTGATGGGGATCTGAGCAGTTTTCTCCCAGAGAGCAGAGAGACGCCATCCGGCTCGGGTGGAGCTGACTCATCACCGTCGGCTGAATGTCGGCCGAATGTCGGCCGAATGTCGGCCGAATGTCAGCTGGAAGTCGGCTGAAGTTTAACAGGATTTCAGATGGAAGTCGGCCGAATGTCTGCAGGGTGTTCAGCTCTGCAGGGTGTTGGCCGTTGTTGGGTTGGAGCTGGTCCGACTCTGTCAGCCGTCTCTGCGGCGGCTCTGTTGTGCCGAGGCTCTTTATGTTGGTCTCATCGATGGATGACGAGGGATTATTGAGCCCACCGCAGTCTGATCCAATAACTTTGGGCACTCAGAGGCTAAATCAACATCTGGACCAGATGTGACCTGATTGCTGCAGGTTAAAGTGGGTCATCTTAGACGCTAATGAGTTCTAAACTTTGTTGAAAACAGGGTCAGACTGTTTTACAGGTCACACCGCTCAATGGCTGAGTCCCAGAAACAAACGGAAGCACTTTATCAGTCAGAAGGACGGGGAAAACAGACCACATGACCCTCAGAGGCTCCGTTATCAATGCATCAGCCTGAAAAGCTTTCCATCCCAATGAGTGATCGATCGATCGATCAGCAGGCACACTGGAAAAAATGCCCCTCCAAAAATAAGTAAAAAAACAACAAATAAAAGACGTTTTTGCTTGAAATAAGCAAAAAAAATCTGCCAATGGAACTAGTGAAAATCGGCTTGTCCAGATTTCTTGAAATAAAATTTAGGACATTTGAGATAAAAGTGATCTTGAAATTAGCTTAAAAATCTCTTTAAATGTAAAAAAAAAAAAAAAGCTTGTTTCATATGATATGCAACTCAAAACAATTTGTTTTCAAGACTTTTTCATTTAACAAGATATTCCAGATGTATTGTCCTCAAACAAGTCCCTATATCTGGCTGAAATGGTGCTTGTTAGGCAGTTGTGTCTGATATTAAATGTAATGAGATATTTGGACTAGAAATGAGACAAATATACTTGGTAAGACTTTGATTTTTTCCAGTGCAGGAAGAGGAAAAAAAGTTGAAAAAAACTTTCCCAGAAAAGTTGTTGAAGATAAAGACAAACTGCTAAAGGAATAAGTGTTTCCATAATAAAGTTTTTACAGCTTCTCCTCACGTCTGCTTCTGGTTCTCCTTCAGCTCCTGGTGCTCCGATTCTGTCAAAACTCAGTTTTATTTAGCAGCTGTCCAAAGTGACCCACACCTGAGGTACGCATGGTGTCTGACCAAAACAACCTGCTAGTCAGGTTCACTGTGTACAAAAATGTACTTTTGTGGGAATTGTTTTGGGATTTGTTGACCAATACATTTTTGGAATCTGCAGACCTTGGGAATCCAATGGTGACTTCAAAATTATGCTCAGAATCGTGCTGTGGCGCCACCAAAGGGTGGGAAAGAAAATTGTGGCACCTCCAAGAAGTGGAAAAGGAAATTGTTACTCTAATCCCCCTTAATGACCCCATGTCAGAAGTCTGGGAAAAAAATACTTAAAATTTCTGCATATGATTATATAAATAATGACAAAGGGGGTGGGGGTCCACACAAACCCTTGGGGGTGCCACAGCACGATTCTGAGCATAATTTTGAAGTCACCATTGGATTCCTTGACCAAGAAAACATAGGATTGGCATGTTAAATTGAGTTTTTAGGTTGTTTAGAGGCCAAGGTAGCTGAAATTCTGTATTTTATGGCGTCCGTTTTGAAATTCCAAAATGGCCGCCATACAGGTGTCTGTTCAAGTGGCAACATTGGTTTTTGGAATCCCCGAGGTCTGCAGATTCCAAAAATGTATAGGTCAACAAATCCCCCCAAAAGTACATTTTTGTACAGTGAACCGGACTAATACTGGCTGAAGTATTTGCATTAAGTTCATCATCTCTCTCAGGCTTCCCCATGTTATCGGTGCACTAAACTGTACCCATGTTGGACCCGTGGAGGCCGACTACGTAAACCGAACATTTTTCCATATCCTAAATGTTCAGGTACACTTGGGGATAATTGTCCATAGACTCTGGATTTCTCATTTTGAAAAACACCACATCAACCCCTTTGAGTAATGCTGAGCAATGTTACATTTCTGCCCTGTGAAACCTCATCATTGACTCCTATCCTCCGTGCATACAGATGATCTGTGATGGAGGTCATTTCATTTCCAACATTGAGGCTAAATGGCCGGGATCAGTTCATGATTCTAGGATGTTCCGAGCATCCTCACTGGCACAGAGGTTTGCACAAGGCGCGAGAATTTTACTTACCCGAAGGAGTGTACTTTTGAAGTAAGGTGTAGCATAGGCAGAATTTTGGTAATGTAATGAGAGGTCAGGTGTAGAGGTCATCTTAAGGAATTTAAAGTGCTCGTCATACTTTATTATAGATAGCCATATAAGGCACATATTGCATCAAATTGCCAAGTCTTAACACATGTATATCCATCCAACATTTCTCTTATTCTGCAGGAGAGTTCAATGGTGTCCTGCCTGGGGACAGAGGCTATGCATGCTGGCCGTACCTCCTCACGCCATATCCTGATCCAGGAACAAGGGCATGCACATGCACATGCACATACTAAAACAAGGGCACGGATAGAAATGACCTTTGGCCAAATTAAATACCGGTTCATTGCTTAAAGTTCTCAGGCACCATGGCTGACTTCTGACAGAGCCATCTTAAATTAATAGTATACTTCATATTTTATACATTTTGTCTTGTGGACAACTTTTCAGGCTCAAGTCTTTTCTTCGTTGAGTCCCTGCAGGTTCTAGTGCCTGAAAGGACTCAGTTTCTCCTGACACAGTGAGGGACCTGTACAGGGACACATATTTCCTTTGATCCTTATTATTGTGACCTTTGAGTTAGAACTTCTTTTCATAATTTAGCATTGACACAGTAGCAGTTTAAGTCAGAGCAAGTGTAAAAAGCACAAGTACACAAAAATAAATAATAAATAATAAAATTTTATTATTTCATGTAAAAATGAGCAGAAATAAAAATGTTCTGTCCAGATTCTGCTGTAAACATGTGACATCACAAACAGTCCAACTGGAGTGCAGCCTGCTGGGGGTGGGGGTGGTGCCTGCGGATGTGCTTCAACAGCAGCTGCCGGTCCGGGCTCGAGTACTCACACTGTTGGCATGGAAACACCTCACCAGTATGGTGGCGGCGAGCGTGAAGATCCAAACTCTTCTTCTGGATGCTGAAACAAACCCCCCAAAAGAACATATGTTACTATGGCAACCAGCTGCCACATATGTAGGTTACAACTCCTCACAAACTCCACATAATCCAGTCACAACAGAGGGGCAGGAGGGGGCACCTCTGCCACCCCTCCAGCTGTCAGTTCACTAATATTTGAGCAGTGAGAGCGGGAATCGAACCGCCAACCTTCCAGTTATTGGACGGCCCACTCTTACTGCTGAGTCACAGCCACCCACACCACACTGCTCACAGTTAACCGCCTCCTGGTCTAGTTTTCCACCAATCAGGGTTCCCCCCTGCAAGCTCCACCCTAATGCTCAGGGCCAAAGGTACTACCGCCCAACCTGGGCCTTCTCAGGCCAGAAATCTCTAACCCAGAACTCTTTTTAGATCCTAGTTCCTGGAAAAAAGTTCCTGCAGTGGAAATAAAATGTACAGTTTTGTACATCCAGTTACAGGGTAAGGGTTAGGGTTGGGTTAGGGTCAGGGTCGGGTTAGGGTTAGGGTAGGTTTAGGGTTGGGTTAGGGTAGGTTTAGGGTTAGGGTTGGGTTAGGGTCAGGGTAGGTTTAGGTTAGGGTCAGGGTTAGGGTTGGGTTGGGTTAGGGTAGGTTTAGGGTTGGGTTAGGGTCAGGGTAGGTTTAGGGTTGGGTTAGGGTCAGGGTTGGGGTAGGTTTAGGGTTGGGTTAGGGTCAGGGTTAGGGTTGGGTTGGGTTAGGGTTAGGGTCAGGGTCAGGGTAGGTTTAGGGTTAGGGTTAGGGTCAGGGTAGGTTTAGGGTTAGGGTTAGGGTCAGGGTAGGTTTAGGGTAGGGTAGGGAAAGGGTTGTCCACTCCTCCGAAGAGGAGAGGAGGTGCACGCTCGCCACTGACATTCGCCACAGTGCCCCTAAAATAAATTTAAATTAGGACAAACATAAAACGGATATTCCAAATTCCCTTACTTTCCCATAATTGGTTTCATCTTAGGCTTATTTTTCGGATTTCTCTTTCCTTTCAACACACTATTCTTGGCAACGTTTCGACATAGTTTTGTCTTCCTCAGGCCTAGTGTGTTTCTATTTTGCTTCTGTTCGCTCCGTTTTTCGTGCTACTGTCTGTGCTTCCTTTTGCTTCTATTTATATGCTTTCGGTTGCTCCGTATTTCGTGCTCCTGTTCGTACTTTCTGTTTGTGCTTCCTGCTGTTACTGTTTCTATCTCAAAATTTAGGTTTAGGCACCCCCTTTACTTTACATCCTTCCAATATCCTTAGGGTTAGGATTGGGGTTAGGGTTAGGGTTAGGGTTAGGGTTGGGTTAGGGTCAGGGTAGGTTTAGGGTTAGGGTTAGGTTGGGTTAGGGTTGGGTTAGGGTAGGTTTAGGGTTGGGTTAGGGTCAGGGTAGGTTTAGGGTTGGGTTGGGTTAGGGTAGGTTTAGGGTTAGGGTTAGGTTGGGTTAGGGTAGGTTTAGGGTTGGGTTAGGGTAGGTTTAGGGTTGGGTTAGGGTCAGGGTTAGGGTTGGGTTAGGGTTAGGGTCAGGGTAGGTTTAGGGTTAGGTTTAGGGTTGGGTTAGGGTAGGTTTAAGGTTGGGTTAGGGTCAGGGTTAGGGTCAGGGTTGGGTTAGGGTAGGTTTAGGGTTGGGTTAGGGTAGGTTTAGGGTTGGGTTAGGGTTGGGTTAGGGTCAGGGTCAGGGTTAGGGTCAGGGTTAGGGTTGGGTTAGGGTAGGTTTAGGGTTGGGTTAGGGTTAGGGTCAGGGTTGGGTTAGGGTAGGTTTAGGGTTGGGTTAGGGTCAGGGTAGGTTTAGGGTTGGGTTAGGGTAGGTTTAGAGTTGGGTTAGAGTAGGTTTAGGGTTGGGTTAGGGTCAGGGTCAGGGTTAGGGTTGGGTTAGGGTCAGGGTAGGTTTAGGGTTGGGTTAGGGTAGGTTTAGGGTTGGGTTAGGGTAGGTTTAGGGTTGGGTTAGGGTCAGGGTAGGTTTAGGGTTGGGTTAGGGTAGGTTTAGGGTTAGGTTAGGGTCAGGGTTAGGGTCAGGGTAGGTTTAGGGTTGGGTTAGGGTCAGGGTTAGGGTTGGGTTAGGGTAGGTTTAGGGTTGGGTTAGGGTAGAGTAGGTTTAGGGTAGGTATAGGGTTGGGTTAGAGTAGGGTTAGGGTTTGGTTAGGGTCGGGTTGGGTTAGGGTAGGTATAGGGTTGGGTTAGAGTAGGTTTAGGTTTAGGGTAGGTTTAGGGTTGGGTTAGAGTAGGGTTAGGGTTGGGTTAGGGTAGGTATAGGGTTGGGTTAGAGTAGGTTTAGGTTTAGGGTAGGTTTAGGGTTGGGTTAGAGTAGGGTTAGGGTTGGGTTAGGGTCAGGGTTGGGTTGGGTTAGGGTAGGTATAGGGTTGGGTTAGAGTAGGGTTAGGGTAGGGTTAGGGTCAGGGTTGGGTTGGGTTAGGGTAGGTATAGGGTTGGGTTAGAGTAGGTTTAGGGTTAGGGTAGGTTTAGGGTTGGGTTAGGGTAGGGTTAAGTCTCGAAAGAGACGCCTTCGGTGGTCACCCATTTGTTTACAGGTCTGAGTGTACATGCGTGTGTCAGGTGTGTGTTACCTGCTGTAATCACAGTGATGACACCTGTATGGCTTCTCCTGACTGTGAGTCCTGCAGTGTCTGAGCAGAGAGCTTCGATCTATTGAGGCGTACGAACACTCTGAACACCTGTACGGCTTCTCACCTGAACACAGAGAAAAAAACAGGTGCGTTACCTGTGTGTGTTACCTGTGTGTGTTACCTGTGTGTGTCCTCAGGTGTGTTACCTGTGTGAGTCCTCAGGTGTGTTAGCTGTGTGAGTCCTCAGGTGTGTTAGCTGTGTTAGTCCTCAGGTGTGTTAGCTGTGTGAGTCCTCAGGTGTGTTACCTGTGTGAGTCCTCAGGTGTGTTAGCTGTGTGAGTCCTCAGGTGTGTTAGCTGTGTGAGTCCTCAGGTGTGTTACCTGTGTGAGTCCTCAGGTGTGTTACCTGTGTTAGTCCTCAGGTGTGTTAGCTGTGTGAGTCCTCAGGTGTGTTAGCTGTGTGAGTCCTCAGGTGTGTTACCTGTGTGTGTTACCTGTGTGAGTCCTCAGGTGTGTTAGCTGTGTGAGTCCTCAGGTGTGTTAGCTGTGTGAGTCCTCAGGTGTGTTACCTGTGTGTGTTACCTGTTTGAGTCCTCAGGTGTGTTACCTGTGTGTGTCCTCAGGTGTGTTACCTGTGTGTGTCCTCAGGTGTGTTAGCTGTGTGAGTCCTCAGGTGTGTTAGCTGTGTGAGTCCTCAGGTGTGTTACCTGTGTGTGTCCTCAGGTGTGTTAGCTGTGTGAGTCCTCAAGTGTGTTAGCTGTGTGAGTCCTCAGGTGTGTTACCTGTGTGTGTTAGCTGTGTGAGTCCTCAGGTGTGTTACCTGTGTGTGTCCTCAGGTGTGTTAGCTGTGTGAGTCCTCAGGTGTGTTAGCTGTGTGAGTCCTCAGGTGTGTTACCTGTGTGTGTTACCTGTGTGAGTCCTCAGGTGTGTTACCTGTGTGTGTCCTCAGGTGTGTTACCTGTGTGAGTCCTCAGGTGTGTTACCTGTGTTAGTCCTCAGGTGTGTTAGCTGTGTGAGTCCTCAGGTGTGTTAGCTGTGTGAGTCCTCAGGTGTGTTACCTGTGTGTGTTACCTGTGTGAGTCCTCAGGTGTGTTAGCTGTGTGAGTCCTCAGGTGTGTTAGCTGTGTGAGTCCTCAGGTGTGTTACCTGTGTGTGTTAGCTGTGTGAGTCCTCAGGTGTGTTAGCTGTGTGAGTCCTCAGGTGTGTTACCTGTGTTAGTCCTCAGGTGTGTTAGCTGTGTTAGTCCTCAGGTGTGTTAGCTGTGTGAGTCTTCAGGTGTGTTACCTGTGTGTGTCTTCAGGTGTGTTACCTGTGTTAGTCCTCAGGTGTGTTACCTGTGTTAGTCCTCAGGTGTGTTAGCCGTGTGAGTCCTCAGGTGTGTTAGCTGTGTGAGTCCTCAGGTGTGTTAGCTGTGTGAGTCCTCAGGTGTGTTACCTGTGTTAGTCCTCAGGTGTGTTAGCCGTGTGAGTCCTCAGGTGTGTTAGCTGTGTGAGTCCTCAGGTGTGTTAGCTGTGTGAGTCCTCAGGTGTGTTACCTGTGTTAGTCCTCAGGTGTGTTACCTGTGTGTGTTACCTGTGTGAGTCCTCAGGTGTGTTAGCTGTGTGAGTCCTCAGGTGTGTTACCTGTGTTAGTCCTCAGGTGTGTTAGCTGTGTTACTCCTCAGGTGTGTTAGCTGTGTGAGTCCTCAGGTGTGTTACCTGTGTGTGTCTTCAGGTGTGTTACCTGTGTTAGTCCTCAGGTGTGTTAGCCGTGTTAGTCCTCAGGTGTGTTACCTGTGTGAGTCCTCAGGTGTGTTACCTGTGTGAGTCCTCAGGTGTGTTAGCTGTCTGAGTCCTCAGGTGTGTTAGCTGTCTGAGTCCTCAGGTGTGTTAGCTGTGTTAGTCCTCAGGTGTGTTAGCTGTGTGAGTCCTCAGGTGTGTTAGCTGTGTGAGTCCTCAGGTGTGTTACCTGTGTGAGTCCTCAGGTGTGTTACCTGTGTGAGTCCTCAGGTGCTGCAGCAGCGAAGCCTTCAGTCGGCTCCTGTAGGAACAGTGAGGACAGGTGAAGGGTTTCTCTCCTCCGTGCACGCCCAGGTGACGCCTCAGAGTCAGCTTTGAGGAGAACTTCCTGCAGAGGACCAACATCACAGATGAATTCTCCAATCACAGCCCTACGCATCCATCTACATCATCCACCACACAACCTATTTGAAGATGGATACATTTATGGCGTGTTCCCCCTATGTAGTCCGGTACGGGCCGGTTCAGTCCGGTACGGGTCGGGTTCAGTCCGGTACGGGTCGGTTCAGTCCGGTACGGGCCGGTTTCAGTCCGGTACGGGTCGGTTCAGTCCGGTACGGGCCGGTTTCAGTCCGGTACGGGCCGGTGCAGTCCGGTACGGGTCGGTTCAGTCCGGTACGGGCCGGTTTCAGTCCGGTACGGGCCGGTGCAGTCCGGTACGGGCCGGTTTCAGTCCGGTACGGGCCGGTGCAGTACGGTACGGGCCGGGTTCAGTCCGGTACGGGTCGGTTCAGTCCGGTACGGGTTCAGTCCGGTACGGGCCGGTTTCAGTCCGGTACGGGCCGGTTTCAGTCCGGTACGGGCCGGTTCAGTCCGGTACGGGCCGGTTTCAGTCCGGTACGGGCCGGGTTCAGTCCGGTACGGGCCGGTTCAGTCCGGTACGGGTCGGGTTCAGTCCGGTACGGGTCGGGTTCAGTCCGGTACGGGCCGGGTTCAGTCCGGTACGGGCCGGTTTCAGTCCGGTACGGGTGGTTCCCATGTCTCTAACCCTTCTGCTTGGGGTACCGAGCACACAGGACCGGTTCCAGGCTCTGCTCTCCGGTGTTGGTGAGGAGGCTGCTGGGCCAAACCAAAAAGTTTTCCAGCTGATTGAGCAGAATGTCAGAGAGTGGTTTCAACCGGACCGCGAGCCGGTGTGGCATTAAGCTGAAGAAGCTGGGAGGTGGTTTACCCGTACCGTTCTGAACCGTTAAAGGTTAAAGGTCACCCCAAGGTTAGAAACCAAAGAGCTACATCTCAGACTCTGCGGGCCTCAGTCAGCATGTTAAAGGTTAAAGGTCACCCCAAGGTCAGAAACCCAAGAGCTACATCTCAGACTCTGCAGGCCTCAGTTAGTATGTTAAAGGTTAAAGGTCAACCCAAGGTTAGAAACCAAAGAGCTACATCTCAGACTCTGCAGGCCTCAGTTAGTATGTTAAAGGTTAAAGGTCACCTCCTGTCTGGACTCCTGTCTGGAGAAAGAAACACATCTCAAGATCACCTGAAGTCAGCTTTGCCCGCCCGTAAGCCTCTGAAGTGAGGCATTGTGGGTAATGTAGGTACCTGTGACACAGGGAGCAGCTCAGCCTCTCAGCCTCTTCCTCTTCCTCCTTCTTCTTCTTCCTCCTGGACTTCTTCTTCTGTGGTAACCCGGTCGGAGGTTTGCTGCTCGCTCTGCTGACACAACAACTTCTTTTGACTTCTTTGCACGGTAGAAATCCGCTGATTGGAGGCTCTGACTCACCTGTTAGTAGGCTCCGCCTCCTCTGCTTCTGATCGTCCAATCAGCCGACTTCTCCACCTGTCTGAAGCCAACCAATCATCGCTGTTAGCAGCAGAGGAGTTATTGATCACCTGGTGATTATCAGGAGCTGCAGGTGAGGCTGACCTGATGTTTTGAACGCCGTCTTCCTGCTCCTCCTCCCACAGACCGCCTCCTTCTTCTTCTTCTCCCTCCTCCTCCCAAAGACCGCCTCCTTCTTCTTCTCCCTCCTCCTCCCGCAGACCGCCTCCTTCTTCTTCTCCCTCCTCCTCCTGCAGTGACTCCTCCAGTGAGGCTCCAGCTCCTCCCAGCTGGCCGCCGCCCGGCCGCAGTAGACGCAGCCGAAGCCGCCGCCGGCGCGGTGCGACCGGACGTGGACGTCCAGCAGCCGCCGGGACGGCAGCGTCAGAGGACACAGGTGACACGGCAGCCACCGCCGGCCCGCCGGCTCAGCCGGTGGAGGGGAGCGCTGCGTGGGTGGAGAGGAGGCAGCAGCAGGTGGAGAAGGAGGAGGTCTGATGGCAGAGATGCGACACAGTCCCAGAGTCATGAGGTGAGCCGACTGCTCCATCTCCTCCTGGGTGGAGGGCGGGTGGATGGGACAGGACAGGTCCACGGCTCCGCCCTTCAGAGGGAAGATGGACGAGCCGTCCGCCTCCTCCTCGTCTTCCTCAAAAAGAGTGCTGACCTGCAGAGAAGGGGAGGGGCACATCACAGAGAAGCTGCGACATCACAGAGAAGCTGCGACATCACAGGGAAGCTGCGACATCACAGAGAAGCTGCGACATCACAGGGAAGCTGCGACATCACAGGGAAGCTGCGACATCTCAGGGAAGCTGCGACATCACAGGGAAGCTGCGACATCACAGAGAAGCTGCGACATCACAGAGAAGCTGCGACATCACAGAGAAGCTGCGACATCACAGGGAAGCTGCGACATCACAGAGAAGCTGCGACATCACAGAGAAGCTGCGACATCACAGGGAAGCTGCGACATCACAGGGAAGCTGCGACATCACAGAGAAGCTGCGACATCACAGAGAAGCTGCGACATCACAGAGAAGCTGCGACATCACAGGGAAGCTGCGACATCACAGAGAAGCTGCGACATCACAGAGAAGCTGCGACATCACAGGGAAGCTGCGACATCACAGGGAAGCTACGACATCACAGAGAAGCTGCGACATCACAGAGAAGCTGCGACATCTCAGAGAAGCTGCGACATCACAGGGAAGCTGCAACATCTCAGAGAAGCTGCGACATCACAGGGAAGCTGCGACATCACAGGGAAGCTGCGACATCACAGGGAAGCTGCGACATCACAGGGAAGCTGCGACATCACAGAGAAGCTGCGACATCACAGAGAAGCTGCGACATCACAGGGAAGCTGCAACATCTCAGAGAAGCTGCGACATCACAGGGAAGCTGCGACATCACAGGGAAGCTGCGACATCACAGGGAAGCTGCGACATCTCAGGGAAGCTGCGACATCACAGGGAAGCTGCGACATCACAGGGAAGCTGCGACATCACAGAGAAGCTGCGACATAACAGGGAAGCTGCGACATCACAGGGAAGCTGCGACATCACAGAGAAGCTGCGACATCACAGGGAAGCTGCGACATCACAGAGAAGCTGCGACATCACAGAGAAGCTGCGACATCACAGAGAAGCTGCGACATCACAGAGAAGCTGCGACATCACAGGGAAGCTGCGACATCACAGAGAAGCTGCGACATAACAGAGAAGCTGCGACATCACAGGGAAGCTGCGACATCACAGAGAAGCTGCGACATCACAGGGAAGCTGCGACATCACAGAGAAGCTGCGACATCACAGAGAAGCTGCGACATCACAGAGAAGCTGCGACATCACAGGGAAGCTGCGACATCACAGAGAAGCTGCGACATCACAGAGAAGCTGCGACATCACAGGGAAGCTGCGACATCTCAGAGAAGCTGCGACATCACAGAGAAGCCGCGACATCACAGAGAAGCCGCGACATCACAGAGAAGCCGCGACATCACAGAGAAGCCGCGACATCTCAGAGAAGCTGCGACATCACAGGGAAGCTGCGACATCACAGGGAAGCTGCGACATCACAGGGAAGCTGCGACATCACAGGGAAGCTGCGACATCACAGGGAAGCTGCGACATCACAGAGAAGCTGCGACATCACAGAGAAGCTGCGACATCACAGGGAAGCTGCGACATCACGCTGCGACATCACAGAGAAGCTGCGACATCACAGAGAAGCTGCGACATCTCAGAGAAGCTGCGACATCACAGAGAAGCTGCGACATCACAGAGAAGCTGCGACATCACAGAGAAGCTGCGACATCACAGAGAAGCTGCGACATCACAGAGAAGCTGCGACATCTCAGAGAAGCTGCGACATCACAGAGAAGCTGCGACATCTCAGAGAAGCTGCGACATCACAGGGAAGCTGCGACATCACGCTGCGACATCACAGAGAAGCTGCGACATCACAGGGAAGCTGCGACATCACAGGGAAGCTGCGACATCACAGGGAAGCTGCGACATCACAGAGAAGCTGCGACATCACAGAGAAGCTGCGACATCACAGAGAAGCTGCGACATCACAGAGAAGCTGCGACATCACAGGGAAGCTGCGACATCACAGGGAAGCTGCGACATCACAGGGAAGCTGCGACATCACAGGGAAGCTGCGACATCTCAGAGAAGCTGCGACATCACAGGTGTGTGTGTGTATGTGTGTTACCTCACAGGTGTGTGTGTGTGTGTGTGTGTGTGTGTGTGTGTGTTACCTCACAGGTGTGTGTGTGTGTGTGTGTGTTACCTCACAGGTGTGTGTGTGTGTGTGTGTGTGTGTGTGTGTGTGTGTGTGTTACCTCACAGGTGTGTGTGTGTGTGTGTTACCTCACAGGTGTGTGCCACCTGCAGCCCCCCCTCGCTGCTGATGTCACAGGTGGGCGGGCTCATGTTGTCCAGCATGTTGTAGAGCAGGAACTCCTCGTCTTCATCGCTCTGCTTCGACTCTCCGTTTAGGTCCAGCTGATAGGGCGACGCCCCTCGCTGAAGCCCCGCCTCCTCTCTCCCATCGGGCTCCAGGTATGGCAGGGCGGGGGGGCGGTGCCTGAGCAGCTGGTGGCTGCTGATGGCAGTCCTCAGGCCGCAGGTGAACTGACAGAGTTTACAGCGGTACAGCTCCACCAGGAAGGACTCCACCAGCGACAGACCCTCCACCTCCTCACAGTACAGGGCGGAGCTCACGGCCCCGCCCACCACCTGCAGCGTCACAGGGCTGATGTCATGGTAACGCTGCTTCACCCACGACATCATGGGCCGCTGCTGGTGTCTGATTGGATGCTTCCGTTTCCAACAGACCTCCCACCTGTCAGCGAGCAACAAACACAAATCCGCCCAATAAGTTCAGACCACATTCTACAAACTTTAATCTTTTATAAAGACCTGATCGATCAGCCGAGGCACAGCCGGGGCACAGCCGGGGCACAGCCGGGGCACAGCCGGGGCACAGCCGGGGCACAGCACAGCCGGGGCACAGCCGGGGCACAGCCGGGGCACAGCACAGCCGGGGCACAGCCGGGGCACAGCCGGGGCACAGCCGGGGCACAGCCGGGGCACAGCTGGGGCACAGCCGGGGCACAGGCGGGGCACAGCCGGGGCACTGCCGGGGCACAGCCGGGGCACGGCACAGCCGGGCCACAGCCGGGCCACAGCCGGGGCACAGCCGGGGCACAGCCGGGCCACAGCCGGGGCACAGCCGGGGCACAGCCGGGGCACAGCCGGGGCACAGCCGGGGCACAGCCGGGGCACGGCACAGCCGGGGCACAGCTGGGGCACAGCTGGGGCACAGCCGGGGCACAGGCGGGGCACAGCCGGGGCACTGCCGGGGCACAGCCGGGGCACGGCACAGCCGGGCCACAGCCGGGCCACAGCCGGGGCACAGCCGGGGCACAGCCGGGCCACAGCCGGGGCACAGCCGGGCCACAGCCGGGGCACAGCCGGGGCACGGCACAGCCGGGGCACAGCCGGGGCACGGC